>NW_018128030.1:1520905-1543974 GCF_001952655.1 Monopterus albus | reverse complement strand
GCAAGCCCAGCTTTGGGCCCAGTATGGGCCAGTACAGCTGCCCTGCAGGGCTTCTAAAGGAGCTGCTGACTTCAGATACAGACCAACACGGAGAGCTCATGCCATCAGTTGACACCGTGGTGTCTCAGTCCAGCGGAAGCTGCATGCTGCCACCCTACAGCAGCAACCAGCATGCAGCCAAGCTCATGGCAGGAGGGAATGGTCATCCGCACAGCCTCTCCCACACTCACCCTCACAATGTGCACAGCCAAGCCCCAGGCACATCACCGGCTATGAATGGCCGCTTGCTCATGTCACTGAGCCATGGCAGTAGCACACGTTTGCCTATAGCCAAAAATGTTATGCAGATGCCTTATGGCCTCTCTGGCCACCTCGGTGGTGGAGGCATGCCTGGTGGCTTCTGCCCTCTCAACACCAACGGATACGGTCGACCAGGCCTGCCACCACCCTTGCACCCGGAGAAGCTGCCCAGCGACCTGGACGACATGTCCATAGAGAAATTTGAGTTTGACATGGAGACAGTCCTCCATGAAACTCTGATGGATGGGGACTCACTGGACTTCAACTTTGAGCCAATGGTGACCCAACAAGGTTTCCCCCATGGAGTGAAGACCACCACACACAGCTGGGTGTCAGGGTAGAAACTGTAGTGTGAAAGAAGTTCTGTTCAGCTGATGTCTTGTTGTTGCTGTTTGGTAAATAGCACAATCAGAGCTCATTTGAGACAAAAAAAGTATCTTAGGATGCCAAATTCTGACATCACCTGCCGTTTCTGTACCATCAAAAATCTGGTTTCCAAATTACTTTTTCAGATCACGTAGCAGACTGAGACTGCTCAGATCTGCTGAGGATGCATTGACAACGGAGCCCCTGAATTGGTGAAGATGAAAGATGAAATCATTTTTGAAATGTTACATATTCTGTACAAACTAAGTGCCAAACATTTTGCCTTAATATAAGAGCCAAATTGAAACACACTTCTCTGGTTTACTCAGCAAGGTTACAGATACAAGGTTACAATGGTTGTGTCTGCAATTTTCGCAAGTGACACTGCCAACTACATCTCAGCAGCAGCAACACAATCTGTAGACGTGCACAAACCCATACGATGCTGTTTACTGTGTTTCCACAATCAAACGTTTTGTATGTACAGCGTAGTGGTAATTCATTACCATTGTGGAGGAATTATGAAGGTAATCTGGCTCATGGATTTGAGGACATAACGTGATCTAACATGAGAGACTTGATGTTTCGTAATAACTCATATTGTTATCGCTTAAATGTACATAATGTCACCATACGGTCTGTAAAATCAGGTCTTGTTGTGTGTCTTCAGAGACTGTAAATATTGTTCACAGAGTGGAAGCAAAAATCAAGGCAGCAGATTTGTTCACAGTGAAAACTGGATCTTTTAAGCTCATATCAAGTGGACTGGTCTGTGCTTGAGGATCTGTCTTTATCAGGCTGTAAAATGGTAATACACTTTCTCATTTCATGTACATACATTAAGAATGTATATTAAAATAATGTGGTAGATGTTTACTAGATTTAGTATATATTTGAGACCTAAATTATTTGTGGTTAATATAGATTTATGCTGGTGCGTAACCTGCACTCAGACATGAGAATTGTTCTGAGTCATCAGTCACTCTGAACCTTAATACCACAGGGGCCTATTTATTGTGCCTAACAAAGCAGATATCGACTGCAGGCTTGAAGGGTTTTATATTGTAAATGTGCATGGTCCAGAAGATACTCAAATCCAGCAGTCTTGAAGAGAAGTACAGTGAATTCTTTATTTTCAGTTTTCTGCTTTTACAAGAAGAAGCAAATGACATTGTTATTCTTAGGTTTTCATGAACGCTTTGCAGCGCTGTGAATGTTAGAAGGTCAAGGCAGGTTGTTGTATAAATGATATTCTCAGTGCTACTGTTGCTTTCACACCGGGCTGAGTCCAAGACCTGCCAGAGATTGTCAATAAAGACACTGTGAGTGATCAGCCTGTCCCCTGTTCACTTTGACGACTGTTCAATTTACTTCTTTGTCTCAAAAGGTCAGTGTGACTGATTTTAATTAGTACAGTATGATTCCTTGTTGGCCAAAAGAGCCCTCTGATGCTATCGATAGGATCAGCTTTACTGCTTTTAATGAGACTCTCTGCCCCTTCTGCCTCTACCTTTCTCTGTCTAAACATTTAATACTATGTAAAATTAACACAGCTTGACAGCTACAATCATCTTTAATAAGAGATCAATTTAATTTTAAGTCGCCCCTGAAAAGCACCACTAAGTGTTCAGTATCATATTTAGCTTGTATATTTGCATTTTATGACTTGCTTTCCCCACTTACTGCTGTAATAACAATGAGTTTGTCAGCCTGTCAGTGGCTTCTTATAAATAGTCACAAAGAGTGGTCAAGATTGTGGAGACCTTTGTGAAGGCGTCTGTAGTGAAGGTGTCTACCTACAGGTCATGTGACTGCCTCTCTGGAAGTCAGTCAGTGGCAAAAACTGAAAACCTGCCTGTTGATATGATTTATCCAGAAACTACATTTGTCCAGTCATGTGTTGGCGAGGACGAGTATGTAGGTTTTTGTTTAGCACAAATTACGTCAAACGATTCCACCAAGAGGGGAAACTCATTTAACTGGTGTGTTTGGTGGAAATGAAAACTTGCTTACTCCAGAAAAGTAATTGCACATGATCTGACACCACTGACATAGAGTTTAAGAAAGCTTGGGAGCGACGCAGGCAAGACGAGTACAATGAAATTCTTATCATTTCACAAGGCTCTGCAGAGAAGCCGTTAAAGAAGCTGCTGTTTGGCTTTGCTGCCAGGTGTTGCCTTTTCTTACCCAAACATGCCATAGTGTACTATAGCCGAATTTGCCTTTGAAGTCAAAGTGATCTATTTAGCATTTTTATCATGTGATATGTTCAGAATTATATATATTTGTGCCGGTCACTCAAGTCAGGATAAACTGTAATGAATCCATATAGTCAGTGTCACAGGGTTCACTCTAAAAGATAAAGAGCTGTACTAAGTAAATTATATCTCTACATTTTTAAATGATTGAATCTATGCATTGTATTCCTTAATTTTATGTTGCTCTTGTTATATTTTCTTTTTCTCTTCAACTTATGAAACAGATATTTTATTGTAACATAGCGCTGTGAGATATTATGGTGTTGTTGTTGCCCAAACTCTGTTGTTCCAGGTAGTTATATTGGGGGGGTGATTAATATGCTAAGCTTTTGTAAACTGACAATGTTGTATTTCTTGTATTTAGCTATGTTTTTAGAAAATAGCATCAAAAAGCAAATTACTGAAAAAAAGTAAAGATATATTGCAATTTTCAAATGAAAAACAATATTATTCTGTCAGAGAAGTCCTGCTTAGAATGCAGATTCTGGACCAATTTTTGTAATTTTATGAGTAGAAAGATGGTGCACTTTTACTTACATTTTATGACAAAGTGCTCCTCGTAACAAGAGGAACAGTACCCATTACATATTTTAAAATAAACATCTGTTACATTTAACTTATGCAGGTATAGAAGAATAAATTCGAATTGTGTTATGTGATTTGCAATCAGTCATAATATGTAACTTGTTCAATATTAATGTATTAAGACCTGAATAAATGTATGTCTATGTTAAAGATGTGTCACATTTTGTCATTCAACAAGAAAGATATTGCATGCAGACGTCAATATCAGGACCTTGGAGTTTTGATAAATGATCTCAGAGGTGGAGCTCCTCTGTGTGTAGACGTCATCTGTCACTATCTGCTGAAGAAGACTGTAAGAAAGCTAAAAATTGGTCCTTTGAGCCTACATTATTTTATCACATACGGCATATAGTTTAGTTGGTAAAACTCATTTCTTTCATCTCTAACACTGAACATACAGTAGTACCCCAATACCAGTGGTGGAAGAAGTACTCAAATCTCCCACTTAAGTAAAAGTTGCTATACAACAGTGTAAAAATACCCTGTTACAAGTAAAAGTCCAGTATCCAAAATGTTACTTAAGTAAATTAACATCAAAACCTATAGTACTAAAAGTAACAGTAGTCATTATGCAGAATGGCACATTGAACATTAATGTTAAATCATATTATCGGATTATAATTATCAATGCATTATTGTGTAGGCTATATCACATTGAATACTGCAGAGCAATGGGTCGCACTGTTGCCTCACAGCAAGAAGGTTCTGGGTTCCAACCTTGTGACCAACTGGGGTCTTTCTCTGGGGAGATTGCATTTTCTCCAGGTGCCTGTGTGGGTTTCCTCCAAGTACACCAACCTCCTCCCACAGTCCAAATACATGCAGTTTAGGTTAACTAGTGACTTTAAATTGCCTATAGATATGAATGACTACCTGTCTCTATGTGTCAGCCCTGTGATAGACTAGCAACCTGCCCAGTGTCAGCTGGGATTGGCTCCAGCCCCCAAGGGATCCTCTACAGAATAAGTGGTTCAGATAATGGATGGCTATGTTTGTAATAAAAACATGTCATATCAAAGCTACATGACAAAAACCCCCATAAATTGTCAGCCATTAACCCGTAGTCTGAAAATGAAAGTATACTGTATGCAGAATAAAATAACTACAGTACATTCCCTGCTTTCATCTTCCATTCAGTCTCCACAATTAAAACTGGAAAGTACACACTGTTACGGGAGGATAAAGGAACTCAGAACAGGAGATTTAAGCCATGTGCAGCAGCTTGTTTTATAAAAGACAGAAAAGTCTCCACTATGTGCACTCCCACTTCTGGCGTCCCATTTCTTCCCTATAATGATTCCTCCTGGCTTTTCTTTACAGCCACATTCCGCACCATGCACCACCTACCACTGAACCCATTCACCCCAGACAGCAAACTACAGAGCTTCTCCGGCCCCACTGTCTTTGACTTTGACTTTTAGGTAAAAGATAACCTTTACGTAGACAAGCCATTGAAGACTATCTCTCAAAAAGCTCTGGCTCAGAAGTGTTTTTATGGAGTTGCAGTCAAGCGTCATTTCAGTCCTCAACTGTGTTTTTGATGTTACCTTTTTTTTTTTTTATTCTCCTGCATGTTCCTATATGGTTGTTTTTCACATTGAAATCAGAATACACTAACTGAAATTAGTCCCCTCACAAAAACTTGACAGACTTCCATAATCCACATGCATAACAATCCATTTGGTCAGCAGCACGTTGAGCTACTGTAGAACGGCTCAGCTGCCCCTGTGTCCAGGAAAAAAATCTAATGTTTGCATTTCTTTAAAGTGCACAGCGATGTGGGCCAAGGTTTTAGTGTCAGAGTGGGAACGAGGAGGGACAAGGGGGCAGAGAGGACGCTTGTGAGTACATAGCTGAGGAATGTGGGTGTGGACTCCTGCCAATGGCATATACAATCCTTATGTTCCCCTGGTAATATGCCATGGAGTTCACACTCTCTGCTGCTTTTGTTTTACTAGTGTTTCCTTGTGACCCTAAGTGAAGACAAAGAGTTACAGAAAATGAAAAAGGGCATTTTGATTAAAAAACAAAACAAAAATTTATTTCACTGAGGTTTGGGCACTGAGGTGTACAGTTGGACAAAACATTCCTGGGCTGTAAAAACTAAATAATTATAATTGTTGTGTCATTTGTGTACAGTGGGAGGCAGTCTGAGGGCGTTAGAGGACACAGTAGTGTTATTTATAAGTAAGCTGCAATGTTCACAGAGGAAAAGGGAAGAAAAAAAATTAGTTAAACACATAGCAGGTCTCTCTGTCTAGTACCTTTACTATTTTAAGGATAGAATATAGGATAGAACATCATTTTATAGGACAGGATAGAACAATACTTGCTCAAAAACTTCATCCAAAGAGAATCAATCATGTTCTAGACCAAACTCAGTGACATCTCAGTTCACTAACATTCAGTTCTATGATTTAGATGTTAGACCTACAGTGATTCATTGTATAAAATATCTTTGAATTTTCAATCTCAATACTGTTGGACACTCACTATAAAAATAACATGAAAAGTAACTGTTTAAAATGTAAACAGGGGAACCCAAACTCACATTTTGAGACTTACTGTATTTGCTGTACTTTATCATGCTGATCTTTTCCAGTCATGGCCAAAAATCTTGGCACCCCTGCATTTCTGCCAGATAACACACCACTTCTGCCAGAAAACTGTTGCAGTCACAAATTCTTTGAATACACTCATGTTTATTTCTCTTGTTTGCATTGGAACAACACAAAAAGCAAAGAAAAAAAGCCAAATCTGACACATTTCACACAACTCCAAAATGGACTGGACAGATTTATTGACACCTTTTCAAAACAATCAGAAATAGTTTTATTTCAAGCATGTGATGCTCCTTTAATTCATAATGAAACTCTTCTGTAGATCACATCATTCTACTGTTTTCAGAAAATGGAATGAGGCTTTCCAAGACAAGAACATTCAAACACGGTGGAGGTTCACTGATATTTTGGGGTTGCTCTGCTGCTTCAGACATAGCATAGTGTATAGCATTGTGAAAACTGAAGACTACCAACAAATTCTGGGGCGCAATGTAGGACCCAGTGTCAGAAAGCTGGGTCTCTGTCAGAGGTCATGGGTCTTACAGCAGGACAATGACCTCTGACAGACTTCAGAAAGCACCAGAAATGGTTTCAGACAATGTGCTGGAGAGTTTTGAAGTGGCCAAAAATGAGTCCAGGTCTAAATCCCATAGATCACCTGTGGAGAGATCTCAGAACATTAGCTGGGAGAAGGAACCCTTCAAATCTTAGGGACCTGGAGCAGCTGGCAAAAGAAGAGTGGTCCAGGTTCCAGTAGAGTTGTAAGAAACTCACTGATGGTTATAGGAAGTGAATGATTTCAGTTATTTTATCCAAAGGGTGGGCTACCAAATATTAAGTTCGGAGTGTCAACAACTCTGTCCTGTCCAGTTTGGAAGTTCTGTGCGGAATGAATCACACTGGGCTTTTTTATTTGCTTTTCTTGTGTCATTCCAATGCAAACAAAAGAAACAAACACGAGAATACCAAAGGATTTGTGATTGCAATGATTTTCTGGGAGAAGTGGTGAGTTATCTGACAGAAATGCAGAGTGCCAATATTTTTGCCCATGACTGTACTGTGCAAGCCTAAACATGTATGACTCTGTGTGTGTGTGTGTGTGTGTGTGGGTGTACTTGTACTTCCTACATAGACATAGTGAGGATAAAAAACTTTTCACTTTTCTTTTTTTTTTTTTACCACAGAGTGAGGACATTTGTGGAAAGTGAGGACATTTTGGCTGGTCCTCACTTTGTGAAACACCTTTGTGAGGGTTAAGACTTGGCTTTAGGGTTCAGGTTAGAATTAGGTTTAGTTCTGATGGTTAAGGTTAGAGTTAGGGGCTAGGGAATTCATTATGTCAGTGAGTGTCCTTACAAAGATAGAAGTACAAGTGTGTGTGTTGGAGGTATGTCTCTGGGTCTCTGTGGATGACACAAATAAGTCTCAGAGTGACTTCGGGCCCAGAAGACACCAAGCAATAGGGCCTGTAACTAGTGAAGTGTCGTTGTGGATGACAGGACCCATGGGTGGTCACCAGCCTCAGCTGAGCCTGCCTGCTGCACACTGGCAATCAACCAAGCAGAATGTAATATATTTATAATTACAGTCTTTGTTACAGTTTTGTCATTAGATCCATGCAAAAGAATGAAACTAATGTCTTACAACAACAGATGCAGTGATATTTGCCAAAGTGTCTTTTCAAAGTAGAAATAATTTACATAAGATATGTTTGTGTTGTAAGTACCTACCTCATTTTTGCACGGCTGAACCAAAATGACTGTTCACTTGCCCTCTGGTGGCAAGTGCTGGTTTGGTAAGCTGGTTGGCACTCTGGTTGACCTAAGAGCCCCTTTAGTTGGCACAAATACCCCTCCGGTAAGTCCAAGTTGGCAAAAGTACCCTTCAAATTTGTGCAAGTGCCTTTTTGGTTGGCTCATGTGCTCATAGCTTTCTCACATGCCCCTTTAGTCAGCCCAGCTACTCCTCTGGCTGACCTAGGTGCCTTTCTGGTTGACCCAAATCTTTTCTTAGTCATCCTTAGTCCCCCTTTGGTTAATTGGCATAAGAGCTCTTCGAGGCTCGTCTAGTGCCCTTTTGATTGCTCCAAGTGGCCCTGAGATGGGCACGGTTTCCTTCTGGTCAACTTATGTCCTCTTCTGGCTACTTCAAACACTAATCTAATGGGACCCTGTCCCGGCACCATTGTGCCATGTTTTTCCTCTAAAACATAGAAAGTCTGTGCATACCACTGATCATCTCTGCAGTACCAAAGTAAATCCAGTGTAGGACCAACAAATGTTACTGTGAAACACCGTTTAAGACAAAAAGAGAGACTCAAAGAGACAGAGAACGTAAAAGAGAAACAGATGTAGCTCAACTGTTGTGTAACTTGAGAAGAGAGAGCCCAGCCTGGGGGAATGATTTGTGTCCTGACTTGACCTCAGCAGCAGCACCGATAAGACACCCAGCAGGCACGACACACACACACACACACTGGTCTTATTTCTTCTCCATTGCCCTCTCTCTTTTTATCTTTACTGTTTCTGGCTGTGCTGCTGATCATCACAGTTGATCGCTTTGCCATTTATGTATCGACCAATTAGCCCCATATGACTTTAACTTCCAGTTAAGTCACATTCCACATCAGTCTTTGCCTTTTGCAGCCTTTGTACTGTCACACTTTCTGGCTCAAAGAGCCCTCCTTATTCATAACTGACATTATTTTAGTATCCATCACCACAGCACTAGATATACTGTATATCCCCAAGAATAGTTTGGGGGATCTTAGGAGTTAGACTGAGCAGAGTCTGTGAGTAACTGTTCTGCTGAAGACCAAAGTGCTTAACATGTCAAGTGGGGTTCATTAAGAGAATTTTTGGTAATGCTGTCAAATCCACTGGTGCTGGGTTGAGTGGACTGAATTGAAAATTCAGGGAATTTTAAGTATTCAAAATAAATTCAAACAGATTCCTAAACTGAACTTGACAGCCTGCTATGACTAACTCTGTATCGCATAGAAACAATAGGCGCTCTTTTAGACAGCGATACCACAGGCGATGGCTACTACAGTCTGCCTTTGTGTTGCTCAAAGCTGTTACTACATGCAGCGGGAGTCTGTTTATGGCAGTTCACTCAGCCCAGCAATGGCTTCCCCACAGCCATATTCCATGATTTATTTGAAAAATGCCCCTCTCCACCCAGCCTGGGTTTGTGGTTAGCTGCAACTGGCACGCGACTCATGGTATTTCCTGCAGAATGATAGTAAGAGAGTCACACACCGGCACTCTCTAGAATAAACATGGTCTTCTGAAATTCAAACAGGATGTAAACACTGAAGTTTCTATGGTAAAATTACAAGAGAACAAAGAGAAACACAAGGACAGAAAAGAAGAAAAAGAAGTCAACATAGGAAAACTGACAGAAAGACGAAAGAATTTGCATACTAGCCTTTCAAACACAGAGACAGTCACACTGTATAAAGCATGAAATGAATTAACTGTTAGAAAAACAATAACAGGAAAGGAAAATATACCACAGTAAGATATGGGTTATGATGCTCAGGTTTTCCATCCTTATAAATGCTGAATGGCCACTTTAAGAGAATTAGACTTTTTTGAGTTTGTTGTTATCAAAGTTTATTTAGTGAAAGAGCTGTTTTCAATTTCATGTCAGTATTCATTGGCCTTGCCTTACCACAAGTCATGGATTTTAAAGTGTTACTCATCAATGGCAGGGAATGGGAAACTGTATCCTGCTACAGCAGTGGGTCATTCAGTCACTGATGAAATTATTCATTAGTATATTTGATCCTGTGTCCCCTCTACTCATGTGTGTTATAAGGTGTTTCACGCTTGTTTACGTTTTGTCCAGGGACATATCGGTTACCTGAGCCATGTCCTAATAATCTGCATATAGGGTACGTGTGGGTGAGAACAAAGTACCAGCAGGACATTGGAAAACAACACCATCAACAACACTCAGTGGCAGACAAACACTGATTGCTGATCCTAACAAAGCAGAACGTGTATTTACTAAAGTCTGGAACCAACTTGCAGGTGGAGGTAATATTTCTCTGTGTTTCAGTCGCAAGATCTGTCCCATTGCTGTTGCAGTCAAAGATTTGTCTTCTGATAATGGAGTCAACAACAACATCATTGTCTGGTTTGAGGCTGTCAGTTCAGTCTCTGGGGTTTCTGCATTTACTGTACAGTGCCTTCTTTGTGGCATACACTCGTGCATTTTTTTTCCCAAGTTATCAATTATATAAGCCTAAAGCTCAGTTTGTAACCTCCCTTTCCTTCTTTTATCATGACATTTATTGTCGAAACTTTTATTTTTAAAGGTTTTATATGTATGAAGAGGCTATAGAATTCAGTAAAAGCGCTTTGAGTCTGCTTCACTGCATAGAAAACGCGCTATACAAATAAGACCATTTACATTTACCACTGAAACGAAATGCTCCTAGTTAGGTTCAAAATGTTCTAAGATGCCAACTTCCACTAGAAAATGTCTGGGCATTTACAGTTAAGAAAAATAAACAGTCATCAGACCTGTTTGATTTGACCTCTGCACTTTGACGTTCTTATTTAACACATCAGCCTATTTTCTGGTTCTCTTAATGCCCAGATCAGAACATTGTCACCAAATGACCAATTTGTTGCCTAATATACTTTTCTTAACATTTTAATGACCTTTGTTAACTGTCATACCTCCTTGCTGTTACAATATAATGCCACCTACTGTGATCTGTGCACTGTGCTACTCTGCACTGTTGCTATGGTAATATCACATTGTTCAGTTCTTCTACTGACTCTTTTGATTTTAGCTAAATTGCATCAATCCAAGTGACTTAATCATAATGGACACCCCCCATGTCTTGTCTGATAAAGGTTCCAAAAGGAAATAATCTGAACCATCATGGTTTATAATCTATTGCAAACAATACATCAATGGCGCACTAATAGAGATTAGCAGAGGAAAAAGAAAAAGAAAGCAACACTTTGAAACCATTAACTGTGAGTAAGACCATAAAACTGAGATTATAAAGCCAAAAAGCCACTTTGGAAATGATCCAGTCTTGTTTTGTTTTTTTGGTATTGACTTGGAATGATGCAGAAACCCCTGCCCAAGACACATAGCACAGTACATAGGGAATTAAAGGGCTCAGGATTGGATAAGTTCTCTATATAATACTGTGGCATCGACTGGTGGGCTCCCATAGATAAGGGACCAAAAATTCACCCGATACTTTGCAAATCCCTTTACTATTGCTCCTAATAATGTTATGGAGTTAGCACTCTGTAGCTGTTCTGAGCTACTCAGTTATTGACTTAGAGAGTTCAGGGAGGAGCTCATGTCAATAAGCTGGCCTGCCCCATGCTGGCTGCACCATATGGAGAGGTCTGGTTGTAATTTGTGGGACAGGCCAAGGCATAGTGCCAGAGAATTAGAGATGTGGGCGGCAGGAGACATTTTAATTTGTGCTGCCATGTGCAAAGGCATGTACCTCCAGCTTGGGTCGGTTCCTGTGATTAGGCCAGATAGCGTATTCTTAGAAGAGGGGAGGCAAAGGAAAACATGGGAAATAGAACAAGACCCAGGAAATATAATGATGTGAAGTGGTCTTAGAGCAACATCCTAACTCCATCAAAACAAAAATATCATCAAAAAGCCATCATCAGAGTCAGACAAAAGTTACAAACTATTTTAGTGAAAGCACTATAAGGTAACACATTAAACTAAGATACTTAAAGCTCCATTTATCAATATTTTTATTTTAGCAAGGTATAAAATCACTATGTCAAATGTATGCTGCTCATTGAGCCTAACCCAAAGAGAATAATAACAAAAACTGTTAAGGTGTAGGCTAGATAGCTACACAGTGAGCTGAGACCCACTGTAAATCTCCGAAAAGCCAAGAAGAGCTGCAAATTTGGATGGTTGTTCTTTGTAGACTCCTCAATATGGGTGACCCCTTTCACACTGTCTCATTGTCATTTGATACATAAATAAATTAGATAAATTCTAGCTGCTTTTAGGTGATAATGTAATTCTTGTCATGTTGAGAAGATTTCAGTGCCATCGCTTCTTTGGGATTTTCATCTTTGCATCTGATAAATTGTAGGACTAGGTTCAAAATGTTAAAAAAAGAAGAAGAAGAAGAAGAAGAAGAAGAAGAAGAAGAAGAAGAAGAAGTTGCTTGGTGTTTGCTGCCCAACACAATAGATAGTATGCATTAATGTTACTTCACTATTTTACTGTTTTTCCTTTGAATCAGAAGCAGGTACAGTGTTATTATCATGTAACAATGTCACATTAAGCTCCACGTGTCTGATTATCTCATCAAGAAGAGTCAAGTGGTGTAATTCTGAGGATGGATTTGGTCCTGTGGGATGTGTTGCTGTGTCTCCCGGCTCCGGCAGGAGGGAGCACCTTTACATCGCCACGGTGACAGATCCCATGAAAGGAGCAGAGCAGCACACTCATCAGCTAGTGAAGACGAACAGTTTGGTTGTAAAATCAGACACAAATCTATCATTATACAGACAGACAGATATTAAATTCCCCACCCTAAATAAAGAAATCATGGTATCTTTAAATACTTGTTTGGTACAAGCTATATAGTGATATTTGAAAGCCTCTACTATGCACTGAGCTGCAATTTTATGTTCAGAAATCCTGTGTGGCAAGAGCAGATTGAATTCACTGGAGGCTTGTCAGGTGTAAAGCTGTAAGCATTCCTCTGTTTCCTGGACAGGGGGATTATGGGATATATACAGTAAGATATTTCCAACCCAGGGCAGCCCAGGTATAGGGAATGACCTCGTTCTCATTAGTGAGCAGGGAAGAGGATGGCAATTATCAGTCTGACTCCCACAGGAAGACAGTGGCAACTCTGAAGGGACTTGTTAGGTGTATGATACACTGTACGTAAGGGTGACACCTTTTCCTCATGTGACAGACTGCTGTATGGATGTACTGCTTTCCTGGTAAAGAGCACTGCTGACTAGAAGATGGCTCAGGAGACTTAGCATCTTACTGAACTTGAATTTAGTTTGTTTTATTTGATTTGATTTGATTTATTCTTTCAAGCATATACAACAGTTGATATAACAACACACATAATTTTACACATATCCAACAAATGCTAATCCAATATCAATTTGCTTAGACCTAGTACATGCTTGAACGGAGCAGGAAGAAGTTAGACTTATCTAGTCCTACCCCATGACATCATCTTATCATCATTGGTTTGCAAGCAGTATTACTACATGGATAATTTTGTTCTACACCACGCTAGTGATATACTAATAACACCACACTCCCAATGTTACACCTGATTAATCGTTAAGCCTGTTCTTGCCCATATCTTGATTGACACATACCTTTATAGTTGTGTTTAAACTCATCAATTCTATTACTATTTTTTATGTCCACACTTAAATTATTCCATAGTTTTACACCACTTATAAAAATACTGAATCTTTTTTTGGTTGTATGTATAGCATGAATTTTTAAATTTAACTGACCCCTTAAATTGTATCCCCCTTCCCTTTCATTAAATAGTTTTTGAATTCCACCAGGTAATAAATTGTTCCTGGCTTTATACATAAACACAGCAGTCTTATATCCCACTAAATCAAAAAATTTTAACAATTTAGACTGTATGAAAGCTACATTGGTGTGATCCCTATACCCCATCTTATGCACAATTCTTATCACTCTTTTTTGTAATATATACAATGGTTGAAGTGAGCTTTTGTATGTATTTCCCCAGTTTTCAACACCATACTCTAAGTATGGTAAAATCAATGAAGAATACAAAATACGTAGTGCTTTCCCGTCCAAGATATATCTAACCCTTGCCAATATCGATATATTTTTAGCTATTTTGTGCTGAACATATCTGATATGAAATTTCCAGGAGAATTTGTCATCAACCATGACACCTAGAAATTTGGTTTTCACCCGATGCCCATATGGTAGTGTCATCAGCAAACAAAACCACTTTCACTAAATCAGAAACCTTGCATATATCATTAATATATAGTATAAATAATTTAGGTCCCAAAACAGAACCCTGAGGCACTCCACATACAATATCCAGCTCACTCGATTGGTATTCACCCAACTTCTGTGTCAAATAACTTCTAATCCAATTCAAAACCATTCCTCTGATCCCATATTTTTCTAACTTATCCATTAATAACTCATGATAAATGCTTTTTTTAGGTCAATAAATATTCCCATCGTATATTTCCTCTCATCCATAGCACTTGTTATGTCCTCCATCAGGTCGGTAATGGCCAGAGATGTCGATTGTTCATAAGATGGGGCAGCTACCTACTGCAGCAATCAAACAGGTTTGAAACAAGGCCATAATCCAACCATATTAACCCAATGACTCATTTGGAAGCTACAATAAAAACAAGAACATACTGCATATTTTAATGTTACTTAGGCAGAATCCAGACTGTCTACTGTAAGTGTCACTGAATTTTGCAGCTATTTCATGGTTTAAATTGACCTACTGTAGTTTTACAGCTCAGCAGATTAAAACAAACAAACAAAAAACTACTTTAGGTTTTAGTTCTTAACAAGTATCTTTATACTGTTTTAAAAATTCAAGTGGTTGTGCTAGCATTCCTGTTGTCGAACTTTGGTGCAAAGGTGTACCAGCTACGTCTCACCTTCAGAAGTTAATGAGATGTAAAAACATAAAGTGTGCATAGTGAGAGAAAAGCCTTTTGAAAACTATACAGAGCCATTTCTGTATGATTTAAAAGCCCTATTTCTGAATCCAGAGTTTCTACAGATATTTCACCATTTTCAGGCTAACTACGAGTACCTTGTTCTAGAGTACATCAGAAATAGAATAGGTAAGATATTATGAAATGAACAATACTTTAAAAAGTATACACTGTATTAGTCATTATGAGATCCACTCATACATTAGTGTTGCGCGTTACTCAGAATGATAGACATGTGTGCTTGTGTGTGTACATTTATGAGAAAAAGATAGGCTGTGTGTGTATTTGTGTATGTGTGTGAGAGAGAGAAAGAGAGAGCACTGTGGGAGAGCCAATTCAGTGTTGCTAATGACTGCCTTCCCATGAGCTTAATCAAGGATTTGTACATTTAATTGCTGTGAAGTCAGTGTTCACCACCTGCTATGTCTTGTCACACATGTGCTCACCCCCTCTCTGGGAGCATTTCCAGCTCCATCTATCATCCCTGGCTGAAGGCTGAGACAACACAGCCTGCTGGGCAACCTGCACTCAGCCTTCCAGCCGGGCCCAGCCAGGCCTGCACAGCATGGACCCGAGAGCCTGCTCAGCGTGGCAGGAGGTCTGTCAGCACCTGGGCCTTACAGTGCTGAACCTACCTCACATGATTAAAAACACACTAGCCTAAAACTGACACCAAAAAAAGCCAGTGAGATGTATGTTTTTGTTCTCTTGTCCCACAGAGGGATCCATATGGCTGCGTGCAACCTGGCCATGACATGAGATATGTATCAAAGCAGAAGAAACACCGCCAATCCTGCACCTCTTTTGGCCTCACCCTTACACCCATGCTAACTGCTATCACCATGTGTGAGAATTGGTGGTCTGCTCTGTCCCACAGCACAGCCCAGGATGGAATGTGGGCCTGATCTGTTATCAGTCTCAACTTGTTTTCCCAGCTGATGCCCACAGACCTGGTGTAACACAAGCCGCAGTCTTTCATGAGCTGTAGGAGGATCTGTTAAGAATCTTTGCTAATGCCTCTCACCTCTGGATTTGTGGGCTTATTACAATATGCATAACAAACATTGTTAGTCCCCAGAGGCCTCAAAGAGCTACAGTGCAACATAGTAATGCAGCATCAGGTGGATTTTAAAGGTGTGAAGATCTTGTGAACACTGCCTGAAAGGTACCAGGAAGGTGTGTCGAGCCAGTTTTATAGCTTGTTAGTCATTAAGTGGTTATTATGGCCATCCCTGGTAGGCTAGTGGTTAAGGCACAGCGGCGAGAGCCCGGGTTCGAATCAGGGTTGCATCAGGAAGGGCATCCGGCGTAAAACACGTGCCAAAATGTCAACATGTGAGTCATCAGTGTGACGATGCTTTCTTTCTTTCTTTCTTTCTTTCTAGTCATTAAGTGGTTATTTGATGAGTATAGTATTCTCTGGTAATGGTGATCTGAGGTCATAAATCTGACACCTGTAACTCCAGTTTTAGATATCTTTTCATGTTTTAGCTTAATTTAATGGATCCCATTTACTTCTACAAAATGAGAATGCCTCATCATTAATGAAGAGTAACTTCATAGATGTTAATAAACATGAAAACTTGATATGGATTGGTAATAACCATTAAAAGGAGAAACTCATGACCATTTGTTAATTTATCAAGTCTGCAGTTATAAATATTAAACATAAGTCATTAATTAAAGGTCCCGGTTATCCTTATTATACAGCCTTAAACATTAGTAACAACTTATACGGCTTTGCCATCAAAGGCATTGTGTATACATGGGTTTTTTAAACCCGGCTAAACCCGTCTTTAACTGGCTTCTGACTGCATTCCTACTGCTGACAGGCCTGGCTCGGCTCTCCAGCAGATGAGCTTGTTTCCCTTCTGGTACCTCATATTTGACGTCATCAAAGGTCAAAGGTATTTATTGTCATATGAACAGTTAGGAGACGTGTTTCCCTGTACAATGAAATTCTTACTTTGCTGTCCACATGAATGCCACAAAATACAAGTGAAATATAAAGTAAATAAGCAGGTAACACAAATCAAAGGCACTTTAAAGCAGCAAATGAAAGAAGTATAATAAAAATACAACAAGAACACAATATAATGTAGAGAGAATGTAAAGGGAATGCATGCTACATGTGAGCTGTGTGTGCAAATAGTAAGCACTGAGTGTGCAATTATGCATGTACAAACTGAGTGTGTAAACGGTACAGGTGGAATTACATGAGGTAGTTCCCGAGTCAGCTGTTTAGGAGTCTAATAGCAGCCGGAAAGAAAGAGTTTTTCAGTCTAGCGGTCCCCTATCAAATACCTGCGCTGGTAAATAGAGCTGAAAACAAAGCATCATGAAAGCTAGTGAGACTGAACGATGTTAGAGTGTTGACTGAACTGGAATTTATGGATAAGACGCTGACATGAAGGTGAGGATGCACGCGTCACTGTATATGTTCACGAGCTTAGCCGGGTTTTGCTTTCCCATTATTTCCAAGCCGAGGCGTGCTGAGGGTAACGGGTAAGGACCCATGTCGATTGCAGAGTCATTTGTCCCAGTAGTTGCATTGCAGTGGGAAAGGGGCTTTAGAAACCCATAATGAAGTGTGGCTTAGCAAAACATTTCATTTTGAAAATGTTTAAGGTTTTGATCCAGTAAGAGCACATGGAAGCAATCTGAGGTTTAAAAGACATAAGTATCTAAATTAATGCACATTCATTTCACATCTGATATAACCCCACCAGACTGTTGCACGAGCATTTACAGGTTTTACTTGACAAATATCAAAAGTAGTTGAATATGGCTCAACAGGCGTTAGACTGGTTTCACACAGAGGCAACCTTTCACACAAGATCACTTCCAGTATGGCGGTGGCTCAGGTGTTACAGTTAATCCAATGTTATACTCACGCTTGAAAGTTTACTAATTATCCCATACAAAGCTCCAGGCTAGACAGAGAAAAACAGGCCTGACCTGTACAGTGGGAGTCAGTTTGACTCTAAGCTGGCAAGTCTGGACAAGGTCTCCTGTACCCTGGCATCTCCTGGGGCCAGAACACCTCATGCAAGGTGCGATCCAGACCTGCTCCCAGGGGTGCCTGAGCCAGGTAGCAGGTGGAAGGCTGCAGCTGCCTGTTGACTCCCTGAGCTCATCAGTGGCCCAGCCTTTCACTGTCTGGAGGAAGGAGGAAAGATGACTTGGCCTCCATAGACAACAGGTTCTTATGTCCTTCAGATTCTTTTAGTAAAGAAGTTTGTTTCATGAAGATTTGAAGCTGAATTCATTATGTCTGAAGAGCATCTTGTAAA
This sequence comes from Monopterus albus, assembly GCF_001952655.1. Classification (NCBI taxonomy): domain Eukaryota; kingdom Metazoa; phylum Chordata; class Actinopteri; order Synbranchiformes; family Synbranchidae; genus Monopterus; species Monopterus albus. Next base: position 1,525,879 of record NW_018128030.1, on the reverse strand, counting down.
AATAATCACTTTTAAACCCACTTTAAATACTATAGCTAAATACAGTTTAGCAGATTTTAACATATTAATCAACTCCTCTGTTGACTATATCTCAACATGCAATAGTTAAATGAGTGATTACAACTATTTTAGGTTATTTGGAATTATAACTCATTCTTGTATTTGTGTCTCATTTGTGTCCAGTGAATCTGGAGATGGAGGCTTGAGTAAGCTAATTAATTTCTGGATTTGGTTTGTATAGAACTGGACTAGGCACCTCTCCTCTATGCTAAGCTAAAATAACTGGATAGATATGACAATGGTATTGATCTTCTCATCTAGCTGTCAGAAAGAAAGCAAGCAGGTGAATTTCCCAGAAATGGTGGTTAAACAAAGCAATGAAATAGTCCACTTTTATTTCATGTTTTAAAAAAAGAAAGTAGACTCAGCATTTCATTATTTGAAGAAAAATTACATCAAATGAAGAGATGAAAAGTGCTACACATCAACACATAATGTGTTAGAACAGCTTCATTCAGTGTATAAAACTGCTGTTTAACTGTGTAAAAAAAAATTTCCTGTTGAGTTTCAGCCCTTTGTGCTGAACCCCATCTTACACTCTAGAGGAAAATATCCTCATATTCAACTTCATCTTCTCGTCATGACTGAAGAGCCTTTAACTAGTTAAATGAGAAGCTTTTGAGATCCACTTGCTAGTGCCTTTATTCTTCTGTCTTGTTCATTGTTACTGCATAATACAGCATATTCCTGCTCCTGATTCATTTGACTAGGTGTTTCATCATATTTGAGCTGAAAACTGAACCAGACAACCCAGTGTGCACCAGCAGAAAGGAGGCTCGACCATATGGCCACTCTTCAGGGAACAAAAAAAGAAAAAAAAAAGATAGAGTTCACAATCTCTCTCATATCGTGACAGCAGATGCAATCCAAATGGTCTGTTTCGCTGACTCACACGTTTGGGCCACCCACGTATGAGAGCGCCAAGCTAAAATCACCCACCGTTACCACGACAACCATAATTTATACCTTCAAAACAACTTTTTCTTTCATCTCACATAAAAATGTAATTGCTAACTAGATCCAGGACACAGTGTTTGAGCAAAATGTGCGTAGCATAATGATCTTGTTCCTTCCTTGGGGAGCTACAGACTTTACCTGACAGGTAAACTAAACTCCAATGAAAATAAGGTTTGTGAGAGATGAGCCTTTGGAAAAAGATGCTTTTGATAATTTGGCAGCTTGCCTGTGCGGATGTTGAACTCGGACAAAGACAAAACCAGTACAAATCCAGATAAATCACAATGCAGGACAAGTGGTTTGTGAAAACCTAATCCTCCATTCTTGAACTTTATCTGACTTCCTCCTGTGATTTCCTATTTCATGTCAAACGCAGCTTCCTACTTCTTGATTGGTGTGTAGCATTTCATATGTCAGAGCCAACATATCACTTAAGAGAAAGTCAAGACCTTTTGGTATATGAATGGGAGGAAATTGCTGGAGAGTTTGCCCTCCATGCCAGTCATTCAAAAATAACAGCCTTTCTTTTCTTTTGTGCACTCAGGTTAAATACTGTACCAACGCTTGTTTTCTCTGCATGGATTTGATCTGCTCCTATTATTTGAAAGCAGCTGTTTAAAAACAAATTCTGTGGAAAGTTTTCAGATGTCTCTCCTCTCCCTCTTCCACAGTGAAAACAGGGCCCGATCTGGCCCCGGCCCTTGGCTTGTTGGGACAGCTGCTCGGATGATCTGAGCTCTCTGCAGGTTCCATGATTCATTTTCTGAGTCAACACCACAAACTTGAGCTTCACCCTCAATACAGTCATGATTCACAGGCAGATTTGTAAATCTAAAAGATTACTCAACTGGATGTTGTAGGGCATTAATACTTAAGTGCTCATCTCACATACAGTACAGCATGTGTAACAAGAAACAAAACAGTTTTAGATTAGAAAATGTAATCATTTCAGTATTCTTTCCAACAAAACACTGGATAATTTTCTCTGGTTCAGCTGTTTCCCAACTGGCCCAGAGGGAACATTTTGCTTCTTGTTTGCTGTCATGAGATTTACTAATTATTTTGAGGTAATAAGGAATTTTCTGCAGTGTTTAGTGAATAATTATTGCTGCTCATTTCTTGTGAGAAGAGAAGAGCAGCTAACTGTGATGCATGTGAATTTGGTCACAGATTTCCTTTTTCACTGGTGCTGTAATATGTACCTATGGTGTTTTTCTTACAACACAAAGTGTAACGTTTCAACCCATAATCCTATTTATTTATTTTAAGCTTATTACTTAAAATACTTATGCTCTTATTTTTACCCCAAACTCAAGGGGCTCCACAACTGTTGCAATGTAAATTACATCTCATAATGAAGTTCCTCATCCAGATGTTTCCTGCCCATCATATTATTAAACAACATGGCTAGTTTATCTAATTTCCCACAAAAACAGCACAGGACTCCTCTGAAACTTCATTAATGCCAAACTGCTTAAACATATAAAAATATCTTTCTAGTGAACCTACATTTAAAAATCTATCAAATGTATTTTTCCAAATGACACTTTTTTCACTGAACTTCAAAGAATGTACATAACAACAAGGAAGAATGCATTTTGCAGTGTGTGACAGCACACTCCTTTTCTTCTGAGACAGGGTATTACCAGAAAAGCTCCCAGTCACACCCATAAGACGAAGGAACAGGCAAAGGTTTCGGTGTGGCTGAGCTGGATTGCTCTGGTTCTCCTCCTCACCCTGGACTGAATTAGCAGCACATCTTACCGCCAATACCTCCCTTACCAGTCTGGCGTATAGAGTGTGTGGGCTGGAATGGATTAATGATATCAGGCCAACAGTTTTGTCATTGCCACTCCCAGTCTGCGTATAAAGCCACTAATCACCGATCTACCTTGTGTAGACTGCTCAGCGTTCCTTACTCCTGCTAAATATTATTGTTGTGAGTTGTAGGTCTAGTGACTCATACTTTCCATTGACATCTTACTCATTCAGCTGCTACAATGGGAAGGAGTGGCTTTCTGCTGACACAGTGTTACACACATTCCCACATTCTCCATCCAGCCATATTCATCTGTAGTGTACGCCCCTGAGTTCAGCGGTGTCTTACTTTAAGCAGCTTCTCAAATCTCTTCTCTTCAGTGACTGTTGAATAGGAACAAAATCATTGTCTCTAGGACTGAAACAAATAATAAAGTCGAATGCTCAAAATAAAAGTGAGCTAATTCATTAGAAAACAGAAAAAGTGAAGAAGAAACAATGCACTGCAACAATGCTGTCACTGGTGTGATAATACTTCTTTGTCGGATTTGTTATCATTCAAAGCTGTATTCTGTGATTTTGTGATTTTGTGTATTCAAGAACATGGACCTAGGTTTTGGACTTTGTTTTCCACAACCTGAAGGTAGTTAGCCTGAAACAACTAGCTCTGACAATAACTGATGGAGGCATCACCTCAGATCATTTGCTAAAAATAGCATTTGACAAGACAGCACTTCACCTGGTGGCCTGCTGAATGCTGACATGCATATATATGTCCTGTGCCTGCATGAGAGGAAATAACTAGTCAGCAGTCTATGTGTCCTCTAAAAACACTACAGAGAGATAAAAACAAACAAACAAACAAACTATGCAACAGAGAATCTGTATAAACAGTTTCGTCATTTGCTCAGAAAGCAAACTGCGAATCCGTCGGCTATAAAGAGGAATCTGGTAGCGCAAAGTTTTGTTTTGCAAAGGTGTTGTTAGCCTGTGCTCTGCTGCTTGAAGAAAACATAAAGGTGAAGGTGTAACATGGAGAAATTCTTACCGTGTCAACTCAAAATGCTCAACTGGGGCGACTGTGGTTCAGTGGGTGGAGCGGTTGTCTCCCACCCGGAGGGTTGGAGGTTCGAATCATGGTGCCTGCAGTGCACATGTTGAAGCGTCCTTGGGCAGGACACTGAACCTCCAAGTTGCCCCTGATGGTTAAAGCCATCGGTGTGAGTTGGCGCCACAGATGGCTGCCTCGGTTCTGTACCAGAAACAAATTCCTTGTGTGTAACATACTTGGCCAGATAAAGGTGATTATTATTATCAATCTGCCAGTGGTCAATGATGAGGACTGATCACACAGAAACCACCAGTCCACCAGACATGGACCAGCAGCATCTAGTAGTTTGATGTGTCAGGGTCCTAAAGCATGAAAATGAGTTTTACAGTCAAGTATTCTCAATACACTGAGGTAAATGTTAAGTCATTTGGCAAAGTACACTGCTCAAAAAAATAAAGGGAACACAAGGGAAAATAAGACATTCAACTATGTAATGAACAAGGTATTTAATAAGAATATTTCATTCATTCAGATCTAGGATGTGTTAGGTTGTGTATATATTCTGGCCATTTTGTGTTATTGAACAGAAATCACTTAGTCCACCTTTAAGCTGTTGCTGTTTTGTTTGTTCTGCTGTCAAGAGAAACCTCTACTTAATGCTCTTGTGTGTGCTGCGGTGATTTGCTGTGACTGGCTAAGCTTTCTTGGTGTGTGTGTGTGTGTGTGTGTATTTCAGTGCACACTATGGGGAGTCAGCATACAGGCCCACTTCACGTGGCTCGGAAGGTGAAGGGTTATTAGGGGAAAGGTGAGTTTGGGACTGCTGCTCTGGGTTACTCAGTAACTGGGGCTTTCTCCTTTCCCTCTTGTGCCGTTTCTATGCCCCTACCCCACACACACAGCAGCTGAATCAGTGTTCCGTTCTCTTTCTTTGGGATGTTTCTCTGAGAGAAGAAATGATGAAGCAATACGTCAGTTCGCACATCGATTGCCTTGTAGAAAACCAAAACATGAATTTCATCATTAAAAAGTTAAAAAGTAACCTTTTCACCCTAATACATCATGGCCATATAAATAAATGAATGACTCACCAAGGATGGCACCCTCTACAGCCTCTCAGCTGCAGGTTAGACAGCGTACAGGACATA
>NW_018128030.1:1500680-1520864 GCF_001952655.1 Monopterus albus | reverse complement strand
TGAAGTCATTTTCCAGAAGGTTGAAGGGGTAAATTCTGAGAAACACTTTAGGCAAGAAATAACACAGCTGATGTGAGATAGAGAATACAAATCACTGGTCTCATCACTGATCTGAGACTGGGTAACAGGTGCCCAGTTTTAAACTAACACTACAATGATGGAGTACACATTCGGAGCACCTGTGCCAAGATCACAGTCTCTCGCTGTTGCACCATCATCCTGGCACTCTGGCATCAAAACACAGCCATGTGTAACGCAGCCACAGCATGGATACATGAAAGCGGGGCGTCCTGGTCTGTGACCATGACCCCGGCACAAGAACAGCTCTTGCTCATATAGTTGCTGCCTTTTTTCCTCACTTGTGCATTGACACATGTTTGTTTTCATCTCTTGTGGGAACTTTACACTAACTAGCATTCATTTTCTGGGGACTTACCTTAATATCAACTAAAACAGCTACTTGCCTAACTCTGACCAAGTTGTTACCCTAATTCAGGTGGAGACCAAGGTCAGGTCAGGCCCCCCCCCCCACACACACACACAGAAATTGGCCCCGATCAGCTTCAGGATGGAAGTCACGGGACAGCACAGCCGCATTCAGCCAGTGAGAGCAGAGCCATTGCTCTCTGCGTGAGTAATGATTGACGCCGGCATGTTGTATTACTCACAAAGGCATTAGTCATGGTGAATTTGCTACATGCTCTTGTTCTTTTTTCTGTTTGAGTATAAAGGGCTGTCTGTCTTTCGGGTTCACTGATTTGGTCATGTGCTGGTGGAAACCCTGGTAAACGTTTGGCCAAAAAAAAAACCAGCTTACAACATTTACTAATGAACATGGTGAATGATGTACAAGTGAAGTGCACTACCAGTCGAAGGTTTGTACAGCCTTTCCCATTCAGGTTCATGGGAAAGTGCGCCCAAGCATTTGGTGTAAATACACATAATACACACCTGTAGATTCCAAAATCTGACTTTAGTCTTGAACACAACATTGTAAAAACAATTCATGTTCATACAGGGGAAAAAGCAAAATATTTTTTAGGGGTGATTAAATCAACAACAAAGGACAAACTCGGTCACTGACACAATTCAGAAATTACTGAACGTGTTCGGCCTAGTAGTCTGTACAAAGTGTTCATACCAGCAAAAACAAACATGTTTTTGGCTGGGAGGAAAATCTTACACAATGAAGTATCACAGTCACACGCAATACTGTACAAGCAATCTGGGGCACCAGTGGGGGGTCCAACCTTTTCCAGCAGCGTGAGGACAGCACAGCTCCATCATTGGCTAATCTTTGGCCGTAGAAAGCCAGTCATTTCGGCGCTCTCCTCTCATCCCACAACTATCTACACTGTGCCCTTCACGTCTCTGATATGCTTTGTTTATCAGGCCACCTGGACATGCATCTGGTCAGCCAGGGTGTGTGCCTGTCAGTAGCAGTGGCAGATGGGCGTGCATTAATAACATTATGTGTCAAAATCACACGCAGCAAATGCTGACTTCTGAGGCAGTGTTGAAGTTTCAGAAGGCCTGTGTTTAGTGCACTAAATGACAGGCTGTTCAGGGCGATGGGAATGGCAGAGATTCAGAAGAGAAAATTAATTACTGTGCAACTGTGTTTCAGGTCAGTACTTCATAGTGTCCCCCTTCCTGTGATAATAGACAAATTACACAATAGCCTTCAAAGAAAGAAAGAGGTTTGACATAAGATAACCTCTCCAAATAACAAAGGTAATGTGGAGAAATATTTATGAGTAGCTCTAATATTATGTAGAAGATGCCTCAGTCTCGTAAAAATGGGTCACTATGCTTTCCTCTCCATACACTGTGTAAGAGCATGTTACATAAATAATATTTTTATTCTGATGAGCAGAATATGAGAGGTTAGGGGTGATGGGCTCAGTGCAAACCACGACTTTGGCAGAGGTGATGACATCCAGACACAAAGCATACTATAGTATTCACTAAGACCATGTTACACATACAGTATCTTCTTGCAGAAAGCTTGTAATATTTAGCAAATGGACAGAGCATGATGTAACCATTCATAATCTGCAGTACAGTAGTTTATGAAGTGAAGAGCCTAATCAAAACAGATTAACGCACTAACATTGTGTGCTTTACGTTTGTCTTATTTTGTAGCTGCACAAAGTCCTTTATTTCATCGACTTCCTAGCAACTTCCTATCAGACAGGTCGTTATTTGTGTGAGAAGATTAGAACTGGGAAAAAAGGAGGTATTTTGTCTGAACCATAGTGTCACTGGTAAGGAAACATACCAGCAATGATAAAGGGTGGTTTTTTCCCCCAAGCTTAGCATGTTCCAAATTCCCTGGAGGCTGCTGTTGGTTGTTTTAGTCATTCTGGGCATTTAGTAATTGCTATTCAGAAAAGTAAGTTTAACTACAGTGACAAATGACCTGGGATCATCACAGAATATATACTCACTGGCCATTTTATTAGGTACACCTGTACAACTGTATGCAACTCAGTGCAACACTTCTGCCTTATCTGTGTTTATGAAGCTCAAAATGGTGAAACTGTCAAAATTACATAAATTCAATTATATGTTTATTATTGAGGTCATAGTTAGAGGTGGCGTTGTACTGGACTACATTATTTGTATGTATGTAGCTGAAGGCTGAAGTGTTGCATTGACCTGCTAGACCTAATAGCTCCACACAAACATCTGGAGCATTTACAGATTGTAATCTGTAGACTCAGGTCTCCACAGCACAAGATTTGGCTTGTGATCCAGCAGTTAGTGCTTATTAGAAGTCAATAAATCAAAATGATTAAAAATTAAAAGTTCATAGGCAAACTGGTTCTGAAATAATATTTACACATAATATTTTAGCCTTAACTACAATTGAAATCTTAGACATTTGAATTAGACTTGATCAAAAAATAGTTCCACTACCACTTCATATTGCATTGGTGAGTTAAAACTTGCAGCAGTTTCTATGATAAGCATAAATTTGTAACAAGTTGATCTACTGTGCAATTAAAAATATAGAATAAAAGCCAGTAAGATGTCATGACAAACTCTGAAGAATCTCAATATTTTCATAAGAAACCAACAGCCTTGGAAGTTTGCTGGGGCTAGAGGTAAGACTCCAGATGCGAATCGACATTTATCACCAGCCACCAGCGCGCGAGAGAACAATAACTAACTCAGTGTCGCTGGTATCCCTTAACCCAGATTCCTGCTAGTTTCATGCTTCAGCAGGTAAAAGCGTGGTGGCTGCTGTCATATGGAGCGGATGATGGGATGAATGTTTGCCACCCTGCTCAACACTAGCTGCCTCTAAGTGGTCACCTCCAACATCTGCTAACTCATTAATGCAGCCATCACAAGGAACAAGCTCTCCCATGCTGGACCATGCAGGGCCACACGTACTCGCGCACAGCTGATGCAGAGCCGAGTAAGCGTAGGCTTGCACTGTGTGTATTGTCACACATGACTAGTGTGTTGTTATTCAATAACCCTGCTTCTCAAACATCATTCCACTTTCTGCCAGAGTGTTGTGTAAAAACAGTCAAGATTCCAGCTTGTATCCACCCAGGGCCAAGGTCTATTTAAAGGACTTAGGAGCGCCGTTCAGATGCTGAACTTTGTGGTGTTCCATTTACTCCCAGTACTCAATGTCCTGGCCAATGATATCTGAGTAACATCCAGTGAGCTGGGGAAATCCTGGGACTCAGTGTAAGCAGTACTGCCAAGATAAGGCCTGCTGCCATGAACCTTGTTGTCAGATAGCAGAAATGAAATGAAATGCTGCATCTCAGGCCAGAGACCGTAACAGCAGATAGGATCAATATTCACTTATCTTTACAGTGTCAGTGGAGCCTTGTTGAGGATTACATGGGCTGGGAGGCGTCAGATTTTCTCTGATATTATATGTCACCATGTCAAAGAGAGAGAAACAAAACCCTACTGGGAATGACTGTACTGTGTTGTAAATGAGCCTGTAGCAACTTTGACAATAATGCAGCAAATCAATCCTTTTGACTTTTTGACATGGGTGGAGCCAGAGGCTGGCCAGGGGTGGCACCGGCCTCTCCCAGTGGCCAGAGTCAAAATGTGATGCCCGTCAGTATTAATGAATGAAAAATATGAAACAATGACAAATTGTTGCCTTAAGTACAACTAACATTTTGCTGTTTATTTAGAATTGATAGTGATAACATTTATTTTATATCATGCAGCATATTTGAGCTCATTTATCTGTATTGGCAGCTAAATTCAGCTAAAGAAAGTGCTGTGGGGACTCATTTTTTACACAAAATAATTTGATTCTTAATAATGTATGACTTGCCATTTCATAGAAAAATTGGCTTAATTTACTTTTTCATGCATTTCAAATGTGCCACCCAGCTTTGTGCCTGTCAACATTTTCTAGATATAATTCTGGACCAATTCTTGCGAGGTTTCATTTTTGGATTCTGTACCTATTAATTTATAAAAGCTGAAGAGTGTCCTTGTGAAAACAAAGCCTTTTAAAGTCTTTAACAGATACGTATAATTTTATAATTTAAGGACTATGACAATATCCAAAGCTATCTGACCTTCTCCCACTCACTCCTGCATTATCTGGATATTCGCAAACACTTAAAATATTAAACCAGAAATAGAAAACTAGGTGTACTGGGTCCTAAAGACACTATATGGTGAGAAAGTTGGTTTACTCTGTCAGTACATTAAAAACTACGATGGTGTTTAAGCTGTTCTAACAGTGACAAAACACACACCATCATGTTTTGAAAGGCCAAAGATTCATTAAAGGGTAGAATTTATGGTAAATGACTAAATCCATTCTCGTTATTCTCTCAATTTCAAATCTCAGCATTGTAGACTGTCTGAAAAGCCAAATGAGACGGCAAGACGCTGTTTCTATTTTATCCCAGTAACTCAAAACAGTTTAGATTAAAATAAACATAACATTTGTGCTGAAGCTTTTGAGGCTCTTCTTGGCATCGTGGCTGAATTTTTCCTGACCAATTTTAAGTGTGGAAAATAAGACAAGTCTCTTAAATTCACTGTGTGTGTGTTTTTTTATAGCATTCAATATTTTCAATAAAAGACATTGCTTTGTACAATTGTACACCCCATACAGGGTACATTGTGTGAAAACAGACAGAATAAAGGATGGGAAAACAAGGAAACTGTCTACAGCTGTGAATGTAAAAGGGTCTCATACATACATATACACACACACACATATATATATATAATGGTCTTTAATCCTGGCACACAGGAGGCGCTGTATACAGGCATGTCTCTCTCTGAGGTCAGCGATGCACATCCCACATTTCCCTCAAAGAACCAATCCTTAACAACTACTTTTATATACATGTGTATTATTACACTGCACAAATGACAGCTGCAAGCTGCAGGAAGTCCAACGCTCGAGGTAACTACATGGGACAAAAGTGTCACTCAAGACAGCAAGGTCTGAACCTGCTGAGGGGATCTGGGTACCAGGTTCTCTGGTTCCTTATAGCCATTAGCTGGGCTGGTCAGCGCTGTGTAAACCTCTCCATAGGCTCTGCACACCAGCTCTGTCGACTGACGGAATATCTGCTCCCTGCACAAACAAATAAAACTCTTGAGATTGTCACTGACAAAACAAAGTAGCAGCAGTGAACAGGCCTTTTATATTTCAACATTTCTAGTCTGAAGCAGTCAAGCACAAGTACGCTGTAATCAGTCACCACTAAGAACTAGGTAGCTTTTTGTTCAGTGGCTATTGTGTGCCCTGGCTGTTTAAAATCGGAGCGGCAGTATGTGGTGCACACTGCCATCTATGGATACATACTACAGCCTTAATGCATAATCATCACGTCAGCCTCAGCAACACATAATGATTTAATAAAGAAAGGAAGCTAAGATGAGGGAATTTTATCCCCCCTAAACATATTTACAACCATCTTTAATATCCAAAATCAAGTGTATATTTAATTTTATGGGTTTCTGGATCCAGCTCCAGAGATTTGTTAATGATGCAATGAAGAGGTCATTGTTTTTCACCCACACTTTGTCTTATTTTAAAGCTGCAATGATAGATACTTTCTGGCTACTTAGTAATTTCTTAAGTCATTTTAAACATTTGATGATTTTCATATGTTTTGTCTTAAAAAAAAACCTCAGCATTTATTGTTAAGTGAAATACAAATAATGTGACTATTTCTTGTAGTGGAGTATGAATGAAGGACGCTCCAGTCAAACTAGAAGAGCCCAGTGAGAGGACTCAAGGACACAGTGGGAGCATCTCACATGTATCCTACTCAGGCTCTTGAGATCAATACTTTTAATTGGCCCACAGAGAACACAGAACCACAGCGCTGTGTATAACACCTTACTCCACACCACGTGCACTAACACAAAATGTGAAATGAAAGGAATCTAAGAGTACATTCCCCATTATTTGTTCCGCAAGTGTTTTTAGAGTTCTTGCAGGTGTTTTGTGTATTTAGGTGAGCAGAGACACAGACATGAGAGATAGCAGGAGAGTGAGAGAAAGACAAAGAGGAGAAATGATTTCAGGGAAGGAGTGTGAGTGAGAAATGGGCCAGAAGCTAATTAATGGTGTCCTGCCCATCAGTCCCCCCCATGTCCATTAATAGAGAACATTAACCTGAGGTACAGAGTGATCCTCAAGCCTGCTGCACTTCCCAGTAAATGTGACTCACAGAAAGAGCCTTCCAAAGTAGCAGCTGGATTGAGCTAAAAGCATGTGCATTTTCTGATCAGTAAGACAAATACAGGCAGTCCTGCTGCCGGCTGCTCTCTCAATGTGTTGGTGGTTTTAGCAATTTAGCATCCAAGCTCAGCGTGCATTTAGTCGAGTGTTTTGTTTGGAATGCAGTAATGATCGCATTACATTTGGGAAACTAATGAATGCTGAACATTACTAGGTCGCCAATGTTCTATTTTTATCGCTCTGAATATACTCTTTACCTGGCTGAAACAATCTGCGAAGTGGTAAACATTCAACTTGAAGCCTCAACATTGCATGTATTGTGTCCCTGAATGAAGGATGCTACAGTCATCATTAGGGACATTAACTCACTTGATGGCTGCACTGAGCAGGAAGTTGAGCTGTGGCATCACAAGAGTGTCTGGTGACGACAAGTACCGGTCAAACTGGACCTGTAGTGTGGCCGAGACGGTTAACAGCAGGTGGAGTGTCAAAAGAACATAATATTAATTAAGTAAATTAATCTGTGTAGGAAAATGTGCTTAAATACATGTAGTGTAACTCACCATTGCTGCTTTCACAGAGGAGCTGTCCATGCTGGGGAGGAGGGACAGAGGACCCTGTCACAGAAAAATGAATGTCAGCTTAGTACCCAACTCAAGGTCACAATGTTTGAACAGAAACAATTCTGAATCTCTGAAACAAACAAAGGTCAGGTGGCTGAAGTCCTCCATTCATTCATTCATGTTTGCAGGCATCATGGGAAAAGTGTCTTCCTGTGTCATTAGTATAGAGCATCGGCTAAAAATGGATGAAGGCAGGGACACCATGATGCCTGAGTGACATTACCTCCAGCCATCTCAGTGTATAACAAAAGCCATTTCCCTTTTTTGTGTAAAAAAAAAACAACAAAGAAAGAAAAAGAAAAGTCTATAAAAAAATTTTATAAAAAAGAAAAAAACCATTGCATACACTAGGGCTGGACTATATCATCTAACATCTGTAACATGATAAGCATTTATCCCATCAACTATAAATAGCTGACTGGTTGGGTAAACATATGTTTGATTTCATGGGTTGTTGTATCTATCCTCAGTTTCATTATATGAGATTCAGACTGTTTGTATAATGTAAAATGCATTACATGTAATACATGTCATTTGGTAAGAGATTCATAATGTTGAAAACTCTGGTTTATTATTGAACTCTTATTTAGAGCACTAAAAATGTATGAGGGGAAAAATTAACTTGGAAATGTGAGTTTTAATTTGTGAACAACAGAAATTCCCATCCTAAATCACTAGACAGAGTACATACATGGCTAGCTTTGTGAACACAACACCGGGTACCTTTAGGGCAATTAGCTGACACTGATTATGCAGAATGGCAACATTATGTCAAGCTTAAATGCCTAAATTGCCAACATTAAAAGCAGCAAATAGAAGACAGCGCAGGGGTCAAAGTAACAGTGCAGTACACAGTGAGTGCTTTTATGGGATATGGGCGCATTAACAAACATACTACGAGCATACTAACTCATCTGTTAGCTGCTTTACTGGCTTTATAGGTCACTGGCTGAACAGTATTGTTTTGAAAACTGCTGTCTTGTTTCTGACTTGTTCGCCTGATGGATCAGTGAAAACCATATGGACAAAACGTTCAACAGATAGTGAAAGTAAACTTGAAAAGTCTAAAATAAATGTGGGGATTCTTGTCAACCACTGACATCTGGTCAAGTGTAGACAATCAGACTTAACCTTTCAAACTGAAGACTATTTAAGGACAGGCCACCCAAGGAGAGAAGCAGACTGTGAAGAATGGCAGTTCTTCATTGAGCTTTTGCAGTGAGCTGCAGCAGCAGGGTGTGGTGTGTCCTGACATGACCTATGGTTTCAAGACTTGCATGCTAAACCACAACTACGGGTCTCAGTCAGCCGAGTGACAAACTATGCTGCAAAGAGGGAGGAAGAGTCCAGGGAATCAGCACAGAACGCTTCTGCAGAAGCTAATATATTTTAATAGAACATATTATGATCTGCCTCCCTCTGTCCTTTTCTCATCTGAAAATCTGATAGAAATGCTATTATGCTCTAACAAAGACACTGGTCATGTGGTAACCATAGTGATAGCTATTGTAAAGCCCAAGTAAGTAGTGTAAGCAATAGTGTTAGGGCCTGTATAATAAAAAAAGAACCATTAGTGAGCTTAGCAGGAGAGATGTGAGGAAAAAAATTCACAGTTCTATAACTTCACAAGCGTGTGCATGTATAAGTGTGGTTAAGTGCTCCATGTGAGACCTGTTCAGTACTGTGCTGCTGGACGCAGCTGTAGATGTAACTCAGCCCGGCTCTGGTCAGCACGTAGGACGCCTGCTCGTTGATCAGAGTGTCAAGATGAGCCTCGATCTAGAAAATGTGGGAGAGAGTGGCTTAAAATTCAGCCCAACCCTGCAGGGTAAACCAGTGGTACTTGTGGTTAATGGAGAATCGCTGTGCTATTAATAATGAAAGTTCCACAGGAGCTCTTGTGGTGCCCAATTACAAAAGATGAGTTAAAAATGGACAGACATTTGGGCATGAACAACAATACAGTATATGACACATACCCTTCTATTCGATAGCAAATTAGATGTTTAAAAAAAGAAAGATTTGGCTCTATGAGTTTGAAAAAAATAAAAAATAAATAACACCCCTACGCACAAACAATGTGACAGCTGTAAGCTGAACATCATGTTGGATAACATTGGTGTTTCATGTTTCAGTTTGCATTGTCCTACTAAAATGTAGTGTGTTATTAAATTCATAGTCTTGACTAATTGTTATCAACAATAAATAGATAGCTAAACCAAACAATAATTCAACTGCCTGATTCCATCCATCCATCCATCTTCCTCCGCTTATCCGGGACCAGGTCGCGAGGGCAGCAGTCTAAGCAAAGGTGCCCAGACTTCCCTCTCTCCAGACACTTCCTCCAGCTCCTCTGGGGGGATACCGAGGCGTTCCCAGGCCAGCCGAGAGACATAGTCCCTCCAGCGTGTCTCCTGGGTCTTCCCTGGGGCCTCCTCCCGGTGGGACATGCCCGGAACACCTCCCTAGGAAGGCGCCCAGGAGGCATCTGAAACAGATGCCCGAGCCACCTCAGCTGGCTCCTCTCAATATGGAGAAGCAGCAGTTCTACTCTGAGCTCCTCCCGGGTGATCGAGCTCCTCACCCTATCTCTAAGGGTGCGCCCGGCCGCCCTGCAGAGAAATCGACCGCATTGCTGCAGAAGCTGCACCGATCCGCCTGTCAATCTCCCGTTCCATCCTTCCCTCACTCGTGAACAAGACCCCAAGATACTTGAACTCCTCCACTTGAGGCAGGAACTCTCCACCAACCTGAAGGGAACAAGCCACCCTTTTCCGACTGAGAACCATGGCCTCGGATTTGGAGGTGCTGATTCTCATCCCAGCCGCTTCACACTCGGCTGCAAACCGCCCCAGTGCACGCTGGAGGTCCTGGTTTGATGGGGCCAACAGGACAACGTCATCTGCAAAAATCAGAGATGAGATCCTGTGGTCCCCAAACCGGACTCCCTCCGGCCCCTGGCTGCACCTAGAAATTCTGTCCATAAAAATAATGAACAGAACCAGTGACAAAGGGTCCAACATGCACCGGAAACAAGTCTGACTTACTGCCGACAAAGCAAACCAAGCTCCTGCTCCGGTCGTACAGGGACTGGACGGCCCTCAATAGAGGGACCCGGACCCCATACTCCCAGAGCACCCCCCACAGGGCGCCACGAGGGACACGGTCGAATGCCTTCTCCGGATCCACAAAACATAAGTGGACTGGTTGGAACCCTCCACCACCCTGAAGAGGGTATAGAGCTGGTCCAGTGTTCCACGGCCAGGATGAAAACAACATTGTTCCTCCTGGATCCGAGGTTCGACTATCGGTCGAATTCTCCTCTCCAGTACCCTGGCATAAACTTTTCCGGGGAGGCTGAGGAGTGTGATCCCCCTGTAGTTGGAGCACACCCCTCCGGTCCCGTTTCTTAAAAAGAGGGACCACCACCCCGGTCTGCCTGATTCATTATTGATAATTGTTTGGAATTTGAGCAGACCTGGAACTCAAGCATTTCGAGCCTCTTGTCAGTGAACTCAAAGAAAGCGAGCGTGGTCTTCATGACATACAGTGAGTTGACCATGTAGGTAGCCATGTCAGCAGTGCCAAGGTTACTGGCTGACACAGTACACAACTGCAGAAGAGGATCCAAGATACAAGACAGCACCTGGTAAAGACAAAGTAAGAAAGAGCCTTAAGAGAAGGGCAAGTTAGAAATGGCTTTTATGACCAGGTAATAAATATACTAAATATTAGGATGTTCATAGATTTAAGAGAAACTGCACCTATTCAAGTGCAGTATCACAAAAAAATGAATTTAACCCTTTTTCTCACCATTATCACATTGTAGAAACGCTTATTTACCTGAGCAAAGTCAGCTTGGCGAGCATCCAGAGGAACCACTGAAGAGTCATGAGAGGCCAGCACCTCCCTGAGGAGGGAGAGAGTCTGAGTGAGGGAGGCTGTAGGTCCCAGGTCCGCGGGTGGCAGCTCTACCTACCCACACAGTCAGGGACATAAGAAGATAATAAATATGTAGTAGACAGAGCAAAAGAGCAAAGTTGTTCTTGCAGAGGTTAGTTGTGTGTGAGCTGCAGCCTTCACAAAGACAAGTGGTCCTCGTAGCATCATCAAAGCATTAAACACCCATAATGAGCAGCATGATGGACTGAATATACAGCTGCTCCTTTCTGCTACACTGAGCCTCAGCTTGTTCAGTGTCAGTAGAGCTTTATAATGAAGAGGGTTTGGATTTCATTGGCCTCTGGATAGACAAAAAAAAAAATAAATAGAACTGAGCCCGGTTACCTTTGTCTACCTAATAGAGCAAATTACAAGAAGGCTGTGTTCCTGGCATTAGCTGGAATTGACACCAAAACCTCGAGGCCCTCCAATTTCATTAACACTGAGCTACAGGGATAATTCTTATAACTGCTATTGATCAGGACACAGCAAGCATGTAATATGGAAGAGCTCCTGCTCGTGCTGAGGTATATTTGGATGACAATTTAACTAACCAACAGTAACAATTCTGCTGTTTTTTGGCAGCTAACGCCATTTCAGTGCTGTGGCCAGCAGGCCAAAATTGTTTACAAGCATCAGTGCTTCAGAAATAGCCTTGTTGTCTTTGAGGGTTTAGACGCAAAGCTGAAATACACAAAGTCGGTCCACGAGGTACAACACTGGACTTCTGCACTGTTATTTTAAGAGAGGAGACTTTGAACCATCTTTATTTTAGATGATGGTATTGTCTCTTTAGTTTGTTAGTCACTTATCTAAATGACTGATCTTTCTTTGTTTATATAAATTTTAGTATGAATACAACTTAGATTTGGTTTTGTCTACATTTTCTTTATCAATGATTTTATAAAAAAAATCTACTGAAGCACTTAAATCACTCTGGGTCAGAAGAAAAAATATTTATACATACAATACAAACAGCGGCCAACTCGAAATAAAGTGCATGGCCAAAGGACAGTAAACAATACTGTGGACTATCCAAATAAAAACCCTCCTCATAAGGTACCTTGTCCATGAGTCTGCTTGCATGAAGGCTCAGGCTGTTGAAGAACATTTTTTTGCTGAGGATGTGCATTTCCTCAATTGTAATGAGCAAGGAGGCCACACTGGTCCCAATAATAGAGCTGAACAAAGATCAAATAGATGGATAAGTCAACCAGTGCTGCATCCACCGACTGTCTGCATGATTTTTATTTTTTTTTTGAGTAATCAACAAATTTGTCTATAGAATGTAAAAATAACAGGTTATCACAAGCTCCAAGAGCTGTTTAAATTGCTTGTTTTGTCCAAATGGCAATGAAAAACAAAGGGATATTTAGATTACAATGATATAAAACATAGGAAAGTAGCAAATCCCCAATTTGCAAAAATAAAACAAAAGTATGTTTAGCTCTACAAATGACTTAAATAAGTAAACAGCTATCAAAATTGCTGCCTTCTAATTTATTGTTGCGTGATTAACTGACTAATCAGTACCTGATGGTGTGGTGGTAGAACTTAAGCAGGTTGGAAAGCTTGTAAAGCAGCACAGCACCTGGCTCAGACACAATGACCTGTTCTATTCGAACCTGAGGAACAGATCCATGACACATTGAGCAAGTACAGCACATGATGGGACATGCAGTCTGCATTCAGTGGAACTGATCTTAAACAGATCTGGTTGCTCACTTTCAGCGGTCTGCAGACTCCCTCAGTGATGTGCCCGACTACTTCCTGCATGTTCTCCTCCACACCTAATGTAAGACAACACACACACACACACACATATGTTGAGCATGTGGGTTCACACATTCATGTGTACTTCAATTTTTGCATTTATTTTTTTGAGTTCACTTTGTTTTGGGGAGGTGTCATCATTCAAACTCAGGTGATTGCTGTGTTTTTTTAGGGAAAGCCTACCTTGCAGAGTGACTTGTTTTAGCAGAGCTTCTAGATGCTCTTTCTCTGAGGCGGTGGTTTGGTGCAGCCAGGCCAGCATGTCTCCAGCATACCTGAAAGGTCGACCAAACAGTCTGTATTAAACAGCACGTCACTCAGGGGCCACCCCGAGGGCTAAGCTGACCACACACTGACCACAGCTACAATGATGCATGGGGTTATTATGTTTCACATAAACACACAGCGTTTGGTGTTACATAACGTTGGAATTATTATGTGCAAGTCTGTGTGTGTGTGTGTGTATATACATGTTATTCTATGTTTTTGTGGACAACCCTGAGCTCAAAACCATGGTAATGAGGACATTTCTACACTGTGGGGACATTTTAGCCAGTCCTCATACCTTCAAAGGGCTATTTGGGGGTTAAGACTTGGTTTTAGGGTTACAATTAAAACTGGGATTTATGTTAGGGTTAGGGATTTTTTTTAATGATGGTTATGGTTAAAGTCAGTGAGTGTCCTCAAAACTTCAGTAACACCAAAGACTTGGTTTTAGGGTTAAGGTTACAATTAGGTTTAGGATGCGGTTAGGGTTAGACATTTAATTGCAACGGCTAAGATTAGGGTAAATTGCTGGGGAATGCTTTATGTCAGTGAATGTCCTCAAAGATAGCTCTGTGTGTGTCTCTCAGAGTGAGTGTGAGGACACAGGGAGGAAAGAAAGAACTTAATGTTCTCAGAACTGCTGCTGCCTCCTATAAAGTGGAGGTGATTCTATGTTCCACACATGGTTGGTATTCTGAGAAAAGGTCCTATTTAGTTCCTGGGCACAAGAGGAAGAGGGAAAACAATATGGTAGAAAAGGAAACAGACACAATTGGACGCTAACTGACAAAATAGACATTTAATATCATCTGAAACTGGGCTTTAAAAGTTAAGACTCACAGGAGTTTGGAACTAAATTTATTCATTTACACAACCCCAAATCAGAAAAACTTGGGACGGTATGTAAAACCAAAACTAAAACTGAAAGTAGTGATTTGTAAATCATCTGTGACCTGTATTACATTGAAAACAGTACAGCAGCACATTATTTCAGGCATCAGAATTGTGTTTACTTTGAACCAAGAATAAAATTGATGAGGTATCACATCAAATAATGTGCTGCTGTATTGTTTTCAGTCTGATACAGGACACAGATAATTTACAAATCAATATTTAATTTAGATTTAATTTAGATTTTACATACCGTCCCAATTTTTTTTGATTTGGGTTTGTAGGTCAGGGATAATGACAACTACACTTACATGGTAGAATATTTGTTACAGGGCTAGTTGTGTGTTTGAGGAATTGAGCAATATTTCCTGTAATCTCCAGTGTTAAACAGAATCACTGATTCTATTTCGATATCTCTGTATATAGTTAGAAAGTTCTGCTGAATTGTGAAAATGAACATTTTGCAAGATCATGCAAAATCCTTACAATTGCAAAATACTCTGGAATGAAAGTGGAAGATTATATATAGTGTTCAGTATTCATCAGGTCTGGCTGTGAGCACGTTAACAGGAAGCATTATGATAACTTTGATATCATATAATATCTTTATTTAAGTTTAAATTAAGGACTCGATATGTTGTTCCTATTTTTAAGGGGCCAATCTCTAATTTGACAGACTTCCACTAACTGACCTAAACTACACTGAACTCATATCTTCAAACTCAATGCAGAGATCTGACAAAAGCATCCACGACTTTCTTCAACTCTGGGTATTTGGACAAAGAGTTAAATTTCCATCAAAATTGAAGTTTCTTTCTGAATTTATTACATTAAGAAATGACCATATTCAACTGTGAAATAAGATTAGAGAGCCAATGCTTTCTGTTATAAATGGATTAGAGGTGTACCTCAGGGGGTCATGTGAATGCATCTCTATGGGGCGAGGAGTTCCTCCTGGCCCACCGCGGGTAAGTGCATCAATGAAGCCTCGTACCACTGCACACCTGCGTGCAGTCCCAAACTCATCCAGGGTGTACCTGACCAGACAGACAAAGAATGCAACATTCAACACACAAACCTCATGTAAAGGATGCAACATTCAACACACAAACCTCATGTGAAATGACAGTGGCCACGGTGTTTTCGTGCAAAATGCGTGTCGGAGGTCAGTCGCTGACATACACCAACAATGCAAGCAGCTTTTCCAAAAGAAAAGAGTTTGAGGTTGTTTTGATTTTTTGGCTGTGGCAGGCTCTGTGACAGACTAAACACAAGATAGTGCTGAATTAAGATTCCAGGAACACTGGTTTCCACTCTCTTAGCCTCAACATCCCCAGCCAGCAATGACCTTGAGCACTTTCTGGGCACTGAAACAGGTGCATTTCTGAGACTGAAATCAGACACAAGGCGCATTTGCCATGAAAACATATCCTTAGGTAACATGTGAACCTTCTCTTTGTGTTATTTTGTTTTATGGACAAAGTTAAACTTTCAGAAAAACCTCAGGAAATCTCTAAGATCTCAACAATTCTTTGTTCTATATGAGCACAAACTGCTTTCTGTACTTGAGGCTAAGAATGTTTGCATAAACACTGATATTTAGAGATTATGGATGGTAGTGACACTTTGTTTCTGTGCTTTGTCAAACTAAGCTGTTTGTGTGTGTTTATATGTTACTTGTAAAGGACAGGTCGGTCCTGTAAGGCCTCCATGGCCTGAGTCATGACAGGGCTGATATCACAAGTCTCCTGGGTCAGTCCCCTGCATTCATCTATGAGGGAAGAAAGAAATAGGACAAGCAATGTAGCGTTAGGAGTAGGGCACTATCACCCAACCAGTGACACAGCTGCAGTCTTTGTAGTAACTATGCTTGTTATACTACATTCACTGTGCTAAATGTTGTTGACCATGGTAACCGTGTTGACAAGAAGCAGATCAAAGCACCAAGAAGATTTTTCATTTAATCATATTTTTCCATCAGTTTTTACTAAAAAGTCAATTGGTTTGCTTATGCTCCTGACAATAGAATATATGAACAGTGGTCAGTCTTGCAGACTGTGGAGAAAGTGGGTCAACACACACACTCCACTCTTGTAGGATGTTACTTAATGCTGGAAATACAAGTAAATGCGTTCTTCAAACAACACATGGTAATATTTTATTAAAACTGTAGTTCACCCTTATGTACAGATTGCGATTACATAGATGAGGTCTGTGCAAGGTTCTGTGATCAAGATAGTTTGTTCCATTTTAATCTCAACATTCTTTTGACAGTGTCAGCAGTTATGATTCACACGTGCCCTCCAACAAGTACTATACACATCATTACTGGCTATTTACTCTGACATGAAAGTGCAGTTTATATAAGTTTAGCCACATCCGATAATAGAAGCAACATTTTGGAGAAATGGAAGTAAACATGCCAAAAAGTACTTGCTTGAGTGTCTGACTTTGACAAAGCAACACCTGTTCAGTTCAGGATAGAGACCTTGTGCAAAGGGGGTGATAGTGAGTTGGTTTTTATCCCTCAGTGTATATGTGGTATTAACTCTGTGTGCTGTACTCACCCTGAGCCCAGCGGTAGAGCTGCTCATATGATGTCTCCTGTAACACGGCCATCTGCTCCATGATCTCTAACCTGGAACAAGCACACAGGCCAAGACTGCACATTATATGACCTGCAGTATAGTGTTAGATCCCTGAAATACCAGACATGGATGCTTTTTGTTTTTTTTCCTCTATTTGTCTGTTGAATTGAACCAGGAAAATAAAATGACTGTAAGAGGCACTTACAGGAAGTGGATCACAGAGTAACATTATGTAGTCAGATGTGCACCTTACCCTGCAGTTTGCTGGTTGGTTCGCAAGAGGATTTTTACATCCTCGTGGATGTGCTTCACCTGGTTGAGAGCTTTGAAGAAATCCTGGGAAGATTAACATCACATAAATGCATTTATTAGGAGCAATATGGGTAGCAAATGTGCTAATTTGCCAATGTATAGTGGGTTTTTTATTTTGTTATGGTTTGGTATTTTTGGAAAAAAGTTTCAGCTTTGCTCAAAATGGCTTCTGATGTGACCAAACGCAGCATTTGTAACTATCCATGTAATACTCGCATGTTTTTGGTGTAAACCACATGCTAGATTATCCATGCACAAACCATAAGTATACAGAAAGTATTTAATATCATTTGGATTTTTTCCTCTATCTAGTTTAATTGTTACACTGTGCAAAATGATGCAAGAATGGTAGGAAAAAGATGTGGCAGCATGTTGGCAGAGTGAGAAGACTGATCACGCTTCAACTAGAAAATCCGTCTAATGGAGCCTCTGAACCAAAAATGCAAGGTAAAAGACTGCTACGGATAAGAAAGGCAATGCCTGTTACTGCATTCACCATCCTGTCAGTTTGTATTGGATGAATCTTTGCCTGTTATAATTCACCAGTATACATGATAATGGAGATTACCTCAGTAATGGGTGCATCTCGAGCCCCTCGCAGTGTGGCCATCTCCTCATGAGACAACTGGAACTTGGCAAGGAAAGCCTGAGCAATCTGAGCTCTCACCTCCAGGCGGTGACTGGGGAAGACAGACATAATGTTGCCTTCATATGTTATTGTTGCACTTTAATACTTTTAATAAAGATTTATTTTCTCCTCATAATGCTTTGTCACTTAGTTTTTGTTCACTTCAGCTGGGAATTTGCTTGCCATCATGATTTGTTTTGTCTGTCTTATGGACTTATCTCACAACAGCAATTGTGTTTTTTCTTCCATCTTCCATCATTGAGTTTTATCACTATATTTTGTCACCCCCTTGTGTTTTCTTACTGTGCAAATAAAAAGTCCTGCCAGGGTGGAAAACGGGAACAATGTTATGTGCCTTCATTTAACCTGACAAATTGTGCAAGCTGTCAACAAGCTGTAATGTTCACAGTGCTACAGCAGATGGCAGTCATACTCCTCACACACACACACACACACACACACACACAAACACACACACCTTTCTCACACTGAGCACAGTAGAGATATACAGTATGTGCAGCAGTCAGAAAATAAATCACAGGGGAGGAGAAGAGCAACAAAAAGAATACAAAAGCAGATACTGGCCAGGTTTTGTCACTATCAATAACAGCAGAGCGATCACAATCAGTGTCGCTATAAGTGTTTCAACACAATAGTGACCATGGCAACCACCCCAGTCGAACAGGAAACTCTGTCATGGGATAGCAAAGCATCGGCAAGTCCTCCCTCTGTTCCCATCTTTCTATCCAAAACACTTCTACCTATTCACTCCCTCTCTGTGAAGGCGAGTCAGGAACAGTAAATCACCAGCTTGTTTTGGTGGAGAAAAGAACCCAACATTATCAAGCCATTGTCTGACACACAGCTATTACCAGTGCTCAGCCAGCTGAAAGCAAAGGCTCGTAAATCTGTTACAGGATTCAGGCTAGTATTTCTCTGTACAACTTGACGAGCCTTACACACAAGACCTCAAGGTGTCTTTGCCCTTTATAGGTTTGTTACGGCGCACAAAGGCGGCAGCTTGTCTGCACGGCCCCCTTTAATGCCATGCACAGATAGCCTTGACTTCGTTACAGTTACCTGGCTATATCAAACATACAAGTAGCAGTGGTCATAATAGATTTTTCATTCTACAGGTAGCAGACGTTCTGCATCTTGTTACATTTGAGTTTCATGTTTTTACTGAAAGCAGTTTTTAGCATGTCACAAATACCTATTATCATAGACCATTATATAGTTGATGCAACAGAAAACACTGTCCAGCCTTGCACATGTGTATAAAGAAACACACTGAACTTCAACACAAGGGAGAAAAATGATAGTACTGACTGGAGAATAAGAGAGAACTCATCATACCAATGAGAGATAAATTAAAACAAGGCACTCAAGCTACCTGATATCCCAACACAATTACAATGACATATAAGAAACAGCAACCCATGCTAATGAGGTCATTAATTAAATTGTCCTGCATAAATTAGAGGAGCTCTTTGCATTTGAATGTACATCTTCGCACAACATGAGCAATGTTATTACAACGTCTGTAAACTATAGCCTCACACTCGAGAGAGGAGCTTCAGTTCAATGACTAATATTTAATCACTAATATGCAAATTTATGCAGCAAGCTGTTGCAAAAAAAAAACAACAAAAAAAAACAAATAAGATAAATCCAGACGGTTCAGAATTTGGTGCACACATGGAACTGTGCAAAATGATTCTGCTGCTCCATTGTTTCCGTTCTTTGCCTTGCTCTGCTTCTAGAGCTCCCTCTCCTCACCTTGTGCAAGTATGAACAGCTTGCGTCTTTCTTCGTTGTCTGTCACTCTTAGCTTGGACAGGAGAAATCACAGGTGGTTCATTTCTGGGACAGTTGGGGACAAAAGGTCCCATATACCATTTTCATTGGCCACCTGATGGTCTTAATAGCTTTAAACACTTCATAAGCTTTATGTCATTCACCCTGCTACAGCTTGAAATTTTACTCATGAAGCATTTAAACCACAGGCACCTAAAGCGTGGGCGTCACTTTGTTTAGAGAAATGTTTCATGTCGACTTCGTGACTTTATAAAAGAAACTTTTTAATACAACTTATAACTTTTTATATTTTCTAATCAATTACTTAACTCTAAAAAACATATCATCAGTATTTTTTCAAAGGAGAACAAGGTAGCATCCATTTTATTGTCTGTCATCTTGCAACAGTGTTATCATGGTTAAACTATCCTTGCAGCCATGCATCCATTATTTTCCACTTTGTCCGAGGTCGGATGGTGGATCAGATGGACCTGCCCAGAAAACCTCTGCTGGAAGGCACCCAGGAGGCACCCTAATCAGATGCCAAACCACTTCATCTGGCTCCTTTCAACATGAAGGAGCAGCCTTAGAGATAGGGTGCAGATGTCAGACTTCCGGCAGGAGCGTGTTAGGTATTTTTAGTCAGATAGATATTGG
>NW_018128030.1:1498882-1500372 GCF_001952655.1 Monopterus albus | reverse complement strand
CCTGAGCGTGTAATGTTAATTTTACCTGTGTTCATGGAATAAATCAGCACTGTTTTGAAGTTACTTGGACTGTCTCGTCTCTCAGAGTCAGTATGGTAAAAAGTACGGGGTACAACAAGCGCGTTGTAGAGGGTTTAATT
Organism: Monopterus albus; assembly: GCF_001952655.1. NCBI lineage: Eukaryota > Metazoa > Chordata > Actinopteri > Synbranchiformes > Synbranchidae > Monopterus > Monopterus albus. The sequence goes on along the minus strand of NW_018128030.1, from coordinate 1,500,232 downwards.
ACTGGACAAAAAATTATACAACTTATTCCACTAGCCATGTGAAAAATTACCTCATGATTTTCATTTTAAGGCAGCAATTGTTCCCAATCTTTTATTTATGGACATGTTGAATGTCACAGACAGAAGCAGCAGCACAGAAACTCATTCTCACATGTCAAACTTTGAGACAGATTCATCTCTAGAAGGCAAGACGTGCCCTGATTTCTCCTGTCCAAGCAAAGAGAGATAGACCTGTTAGTGCAGGATGTAAATAACAAAGACACACCTTATCACACCTGTAAAAAGGTGAGGAGAGGGGGACTGTGACAGAGCAAAGGAAAGAAAGGGAACGATGGAGCAGCAGGATCGTTTTCTACAACGCTGTCAGGACATGGCACATTCTTCTTCAGACTGCAATTACCAAATACCAGAGAGAGGCAACATACTCAAGTGAATCAGCAGAGTAATGCAGTACAGACAAGTATGTAGACACTCTGGAGCAGCGGTTCAAAGGAAAAGAAACTCAGTGATGCAAGCTTTTTTTGAAAAATCCCCAACAAGTGCAGTCCAAGTCTAATCAGATCCAGGTTACATAATCTTACTTGATGTGATGGAGATAAATTACAGTGTGTGTAACAGCCTGTTCCTTTGTGTGTGTGCTCAGATTTTCCAACTAGGCTTACTGATTTAGTCGCTTCAAGTACAGAAATCGTTTAGGCATTATAACACAGCACAATCTCATAATAAGCTTTGTCAACCTGATACTGAAAGTACCAGTGCCTACTCGATTACCTCACCAGAGATGAGCTGACTAAGTTAAAAAAGGAAAAACTGAGCTTGACCAGTGAGTAAAATTAGCCAAGCTTGCTATTTATTACAGAGTGTAAAAGTACTGTGTTGACCTCTGAAGATTTGCAGGACATTTTTATTTTGAAAACCTACTGTACAAGAAGGTCGACTGCTCTTTGTAACATGTGAAGAACCAATGCTCTCAAAAGCTGTAAATCACGTGCGCTGATCATCCATTAAACTTTATAAGGGGCAATTTCAAAGGTTTGTGTGGGACTTTGGTATTCACAAAGCCAGTTAGTCATGTGCCAATGATCACAGAGTGCAGTCGCAGCCAGTAACATCACACAGTCAACACAGACGTACTCACAGCTTTACTCTCTTTAACTTTTAACGTGCAGCTGAGCTTTAATAAGGCACAAATATCATTTTACACAGGCTCTCAGTTACACTCTGATGTTCCCATCGCTCTCTGGAGGGTTTGAGAGCTCTTGATTTGTTGGTGAGCTAACACAGAATCTTAATCTAACATTTGTTTTAGTTTCAGGAAAAAGACTGAATGACTGTGTCTGGTAATTCATC
>NW_018128030.1:1461271-1498869 GCF_001952655.1 Monopterus albus | reverse complement strand
GCAGGAATTACTGCGTAAAATCTTAGTGGTTGTTACTAAATGAATCTACATTATGCTTTGGCGTGAAGCCAAGTAGGCCTACTGTAGCAGTTCATTGGGGAACTGAACCAACAGCCCAACCCCTTCAGCTCCAGCTGCTCGTAAGGTCACAAAGTGCACAGAAACATCCGTCTACGAGATGTCCCAGCCTGCTCAGCATGATAACATGCCACACCAATGAAAAGATCACAGTGTAGTACACGTGGGTAGTATTAGGGAACAACACACAACACCTATTTAGTACCCTTGGTGATAGCATCTTTTAACAGGACCAGCCCACAACAAAAGGGCAGTATGTCTGAAAGCTGGCAGACAAACACAGGTCAACTACTCTCATTGGCTCGCCTCTTCCACCTTTGCTTCTACACATTGTAAGCCATCCACTGTTCCTCTCCGTTTCATTAAAGCTGACAAATGATACTGGCACTGGCAGATAAGACAGCAAGCAGTTCAAGACAGGTTTGCTCAGCCGGGTAAATACACATCAGGACCATCTGCAGAGCTTTGAAAATGAATGTGCCATTGCAGTAAAGCTGTCCTCGAGGCGCAAAATGTGTTAAGCTACAAATCTTAGTGTGGCTACAATAAGTGTCAACAGGAGAGAAGTTAAAAAAAAAAAGACAGTGGTTTGCAATTGCAGAGGATCGTGTGACCTGACATAAATCTGACTGAGAAGACTGAAGTGGTGAGGAGCAGTGGGCTGACAGCTTGAGTGCACACTTCCCTGGCAGCTCTTCTAGCTAAAGACAAGGTCAAAGCCCAGCATGCGACACTATTCCATCTGGCTGTAGGGTCATTGTGGTTCTGCAAATGAAAATGTCACACAGATGGACAGCAGGTCCCCATAGGACCACTATGTAAAGGAAAAGGCGACCTCTGGCTACTTACTTTTAACAAGACCTCGAGCACAAAGCGAAACAAAATGTATTTATTCATCGCCTGCCTGTGTTCACTAGCGGCTTTACCCCCACTGGTGTCTTTCACTGCTCTCAGATTCAGAGCTCATATCCTTCCTCTTCAATTTTGCTGCGTCCCCTCCTGTCACCTTTCCAGCACGGAATTGCTATGGAACATCACATCTGTCAGCAGGGTCTTTTGCCAGAAATCTACATTATCTTTTCCCGTGTCCCTGCATCCATGTCATCTGACAAGGTCACTGATCACTGAGGTCACAGCCACCACAAATTCTAATGAATCCCACCTCATCCCCAAGCTATCAGCGAACAGCAGCGGGTGTGTTTTCACATTCCTGTCAACACTATATCGGCCAAATTCATTGCTTAATTTCACTGGCAGATTTTAGACCAAAAATAAAATCCTTCAATCATTATTTCAAGAGCTGTGACTACACTGATTCCACTCATTATTCCATGTCATTGTAAACTATATATACTTGATCTGCACATCTGATGGCTCTTAATATGTGTCATCAGCAGCTCTCAATGCACAAACTCAAATACAGAATAGACTGATTGACTCTTCTCCACTTGCATTACTCTGGCTTCAATAAGATCAGGGAGCAGTGCAGAGTAAACAGGAACTACTTCAATGTGCTTTCCCAGGCCAAACATCACCGGACATCACAAATAAAGCTCCACTAATGATGATTGTTGGCCTCCGTATGCAAAAAGACAACAGCCAGAAAAATATTCAGCTTCATGAATGATTCATACCTCCTCATCCAAAACAAAGATATGCTTGCCAGCTCCTCCTGCCTTGTACTAACCCCCTCTAACATCATTTCACACATGCAGTGTTCAACTTTTTAGTGTGTCTCTTGGTTGTATTAATCATCCCATATTCTCTCTTAAAGTCAAAAGGTGCATTTGTCTTTCCTTGTCAGTTTTTTCATGTCAACATAAAACATAAATGGCTAAATATCTTAAAAACTACAGCCATAATAGTCATACTGAATACAGCACATTTCAATTTGGAAGCAGGAAGGTTATTTTTAATTGTAGGCCAGTGTTTAATTGAAGTGTTTTGTTCTAATTTAATGAGGAATGACATCCCTTAAGAGACAACTCCTTGAAGAAAGTGCTTTCACATTCAGCTAGGTCTCACTTCACAAAGAACGTGTGTGCAATAAAAGCTTATCAGTTAGAGAAAAGACCATGTTGTTCCTGCTTCGTGCTTTAATTGAAGAACTTTTTGTTTGAAAACAGGATAATATCTCTATGGAAATAAGACACTAGAGAGAGTAGAATTGTGGTTTCCAAATTGACTTGCAGCTTCACAACAGATAACAGGAGAAATAGCAGTGTGAGGTTTCTTCGAAATGTCTGGAGATACTTTAGAATAAGTAGTTTGCAGTTTTATTCTTAAGGACATTACCTCACTGATGTCTCATGTCTATATTATTTCAAATATGCATGTATCAAGTTACAAGATTAACATCCACACACATGCAGCTTTTACCGATTTAGAATGAACTCACTTTTCTCCCTGCAGCTTGTTGGTTTTTACTGTGAGGTCTTGTGTTTTCTCCTTTGCAGCCTGTTGAAGAAAACAGGACGGATTTACAAAATGGTTTGCAAACATGAGGTTCTAAAAAGAAGTTGAATAAATCACACGTTAAATTCATATTAAGTGAATTAATTTAGCTTTTGTCAATCTCTATACATACAGGGGGAATTTAAAAGGACATGCAGAGATGATTACCATACTTTCAATCTGTTGGTCATTTCTTCACAACATGACCGCATGGCCTGGACATCCTCATTAACACTTTCTAGCTCCTGTGGAAAAGTGAAATCAGAGCAGCACTGAAGCAGATCTAGAGATGTATCTCTGTATTTTAAAGTTTGTTGTATGCTAATGCTGTAAATACATGTAGGGAAGCAGTCTGCTTGAACAGGAATTTTTACAAGAGGTTGGGAGTAAATGGGAACTGGGGATTTTCCTGACAGTTTTTGTACTTATAAGACTGACACTCAATACAACCCATTATGAAGAATGTGCAATAAATGCTTTTTAAGCCTTTTAAAGACTCTCCTGTAACACAGGTTTACCACAACAGTTCTGCACTCCGGTCTTTGGTTCTGATGTTCCAGAAACCCTATACATTCTAATCAATATCAATCAGTATTGTTATGAACTGCAACTCTCGTCCAACATTTAATATGCCATCGTATACAAAAGATCTGCGGAACCAGTAAACTATCGAAGCTGTAACTTTTCATGTTACCAGTCCATGTTGTTTTGTACAATACAGTTAGGAATTTAAAGGTGCACATGCTACGTTTGCCGTAATAAACAATACTGAGGCAGACAACGTGGGCTTTTAGGTTAGTAAACTGCATTTTTTTTTTATAAAGCCATATAACTTACCTCTTTTACTTCTTTAAATATTCGTGCAAAGTCCTCATTGATTGCCAAGGTTCGTCTTTCTATATCACCGCGAAGATTCCTCCTGGTGCGCAAACTGTTCTCAGTGAAGAACACAGACAGCGCCTTCAAAGCCTCAAGCATCTCCTGAAAGCACATAAAGCACATTATGACGTCTGCCGGGGTGCTATGACAAATGCCCAGACTGCGTGGAATATGACATTCAGGAGCATTTTTGAGAAAACCTGCATTTTTCTTTTCATCCGCCTGGACTAAAACACCCTGGTGGTGCTTTTAGGAGGAGAGCTACTACTGATGTTCAGAGTCTGAACGACTGTGAAAACATGCTGTTATCCAAAATAAACCTTTTGGCGTTGTTACTGTGTTTTAGCACTGTCACCGAGGAGCAACCAAAGACTGCATATTGGAAAGTTACAATATCACCTTAGAGCAGAAATGTGCTCAGCTAAAACGCAGCTAGCTTACAGATTTAGCAACAGCTAGCTAGCAAGAAGACAGGTTAACGTAGACCCTTCAACTCACCTTATCGTTGTCAAGCCTCGTCTCCAGTATTTTATTAAGCTTCCTTGACAGCGGATTATTAGACTGGGAATGTGCATTTTGATTCTGTATTGCAGCGGCGCTATCACTTGAAATTTCTACTTTGTTAGCTGCCATTGTTTAAAAAAAATAAAAAATACCTCCACGTCAACTTTCGGAAAGATGTTTTGGTCCGTCTGAAATCGACATCCGGCCAACACGTAGATCCCCAGAGGAGAACGATACAACGTTCCACTAGGCGGATATTTCATTCCGCTCAATTATTTTATTTTGCCGAAGGGGAATAGGACAGCAAGGAATAATAGTCACGATATGACATAAATAGAATGTTCTCACACTCTTTAGTCTAAATACCCCTTCAAACATCTGGAAAGCCATTAAGCCACATTATTATGTTCCAATGTCTTAGGCTATTATAGCATATTGCTCTTCTAAATAGTGATGGCCTTTACAACGGAGGGGTGGACTGAAGTGAATCATTTAAACCCAGTCTTTTGCTTTGGCATAAATGGCAGATTGACTTTTAAAACATCGGAGAGATGCAATAATAATTTAAAGAGATGTGCAAATTAAAGTGTGCCCAGACAAATTTTCTCTATTAACCTCCATCTTCACACACTCACATAGGAAAGTGGGAAAGCAGGAAAACATGTATCCACTTCTATCAAAGTAGTGGGAATTCTCAACGAGGTAATTTTTATTTTCCCAACTAGACTATTTCAAACCTTTCTTGACCACAATGTTCCAACAAATGTAGCTCAATAAATATAATGTTATTACACAACCTAGTGCTATTTCCAGTTGCTATGTTGCTCTGTTTTCATACGTGGCTTTGTACATGGCAAGGTAGTTATAGAGAACATTTCATTAAAGTTTATGGAAATTTAATTGGCTTTACATTTAAAAGGAGATATAAACAGATGCAACGTGGTGATAGAAACACAAATATTTATAGTATAAACAGTACAATATGTTTAAAGGCTAGTGTAAATCTTAACACATGAGGACACACATAGGCATTATAGAGAGAAATATAAAGTTCCACTTCTGTCGCATTATGTTTCAGTTTCTTTATGCTATTAAATTAATTGCACAACTAGAGCTCGACTTTTCCAACTGTATTTATGGCTGTACAAAATACACTGATTCTAAAAACATGTTGGGTTATTTTCAATACTGTCTCACCAGGTTGAGCACCAAGACAAACAGCAAAATATAAGCAAAAACCTTTTTAACCTTAAATAACATTAGTAAACACGAACCCCCAAATATCTACACTATATGAAAACACAAAAACACAACAGTTAACATTAATCTGAAATTGATTCATATTAATAACTTGTAAGTAAAATATTCACTAATATGTATCACATGCCGTAGTGTCCCACACTAATTCTCTCATCTTTCAACTCCTCTAAGGTTTATATGGGTTTCAAATCTACTACAGTTTACGAGGTATCCGTGAATGCATCAGCAGCATGCAAGGAATGATAGTAGCGGTAAGCCCCGCCCCTGGGTGGGGATTTGTGTGATTGATGGTCCCCTCCCGAGAGTATTTCATGGAGTCGCACCACCAATCTCTCTCTCTCCCCTCTCCCTCTCTCTCTTCCCTCCCCCCCCTGCCTTCCTTTTTTTTGAATGTGGAAACTGGAGTCCAGTCAGTCTGCGCCGCACGTTTCTGCACCGCACAGGAGTGAATAATTGATCATCCTCTCGGCTTAAATATATTGATAAGGAAGAAGTGATTTGTGAACGGATTCACTTTCTGGATTTCCATTCATAGATCGAACTCACTCCTTTTCTTTTATCCTCTGAAGAAAAGTTTGCTTTGAGACCTACCACAGCTGGAGTCCGCGGATGGAAATAACCTCTGAGTGGACAACATCGAGTGCACCTTATTCCGGAGGTCTGCCAACACGTAAGCGTTCTCCTGCCTTTTCCACGTCTTTGCCTTGTTTGTAGAGTTCACATTCCGATAGTGCGAGCACTGCGTTAATGCAGCGTGTTCCTCGAGGTCACCCCTATCGAAAAATCACAATGTTTCTGAAGTGGTTATTTTTTCAAGGAACTTATATTGTGTTTCCTAAATGACATGTCTAGTTTGAATTGGTTTTGCGGGACTTTATGTGTATAATCATATGATGCCATAGTAACACAGAATGACATATACTGTATTGTTTTGTAGTTTTGCTGTGATGTGTGTGTATAACACCATTTCCAAGTTTATTATAGGAATGATTTTGTTGTTTTAGGGAAGAGTGACAATGCTTTAAAAATAAATTCTTAGTAGCTATATTTAAAATGTAATAATACCTTTTGGGATATATTAGTTGCTATGCATGTTCAGTGCGCCTTAAAGATGCTGAATTTCATGAGCTAATAGATTTTCTTATTATGTCTTAATTGTACTAATGAAAATAAAGGGGAAGACCTAATAGTAAGGTAGAGAACAGTTGTTGCTCTCAAACTTGAACTAAAATGTGGTGGAGTTTGATTAGTATTTCCAGTTAGTTACGGTTACTTATTAATAAAATCAAAACTTTAGGGCAGCATGGTGGAGCAGTGGTTAGTGCAGTCACCTCACAGGTTTGAGCCCTGGCCGACCTGGTGCCTTTCTGTGTTGACTTTGCATGTTCTCCCCGTGCCTGCGTGGATTATCTCCGAGTGCTCCAGCTTCTTCCCACAGTCCAAACACATGCAGCTTTTGTTGACTGGCGACTCTGAATTGCCCATAGGAGTAAGTGTGGTTGTCTGTCTCTAAGTGTCAGCCCTGTGATGGACTTGAGACCTGTCCAGGGTGGACCCCACCTCTTGCCCAATGTCAGCTGGGGTTGGCTCCAGCCCCACCCCACCCCACCCCATGCGACCCTCCTCAGGATAAGTGGTATAGATAATGGATGGCTGGATCATAATTTTATTGTGTCTATACTGAATAACAACCCTAATGTTAAACCATGCCTTTTAGTTTATGCAACGTCATCATTTAAGTCTTAAAGGACTGAAAACCAGATCAAACTAATCAACTATCAGTCACAAAATTACATAAAGCTATACTTGATTGACATGTTGTTATTCCAGGTCTGTTAATGAGTAATACCCTTTTACTGGAATTCCTTCATCTCTGTGGTTCTTGTTATTGAGTTTTTGTGTTTTATTCCGAGTCCTTAATAAGTGAGGTGCAGGTTTTTAGTTTTCAACTTATCAAATTGTGATTTTTCACATGACTCAAAAAGCCAGTAACTTGTTTTCACAGATGGTTTTTCTGTCATTGCTCAGTCTGGCTATTTTTCTTCCTCCTGATAGGGAATCGCAGCCACTGAGAAGGTGAAGACTACTAGTGTTAAATGCTCACTGCAAGGTTTCCCAGAACACAGCACCTGTTCATATAACTGCTATTAGTCCAGTGACTGTGTAAACCATTTGCAGACTGTTTACCATGGCGTCAAGTCTGACATGTACGGGTGTTATCTGGGCCCTGCTGTCCCTGCTATGTGCTGCTGCCTCCTGTGTTGGCTTCTTCATGCCCTACTGGCTGCTGGGGACACAAATGGATAAGCCTGTGTCCTTTGGCACATTTCGCCGATGCTCCTACCCTGTACGGGATGAGGAGAGGCAGGCCACAGTGATGCTGGAGCAGTGTGGGCGCTATGCCTCCTTCCACGGCATCCCCAGTCTAGAGTGGAGGATCTGCACAGTGGTGACGGGCGTGGGATGTGGCCTTCTCCTGCTGGTGGCGCTCACAGCTCTCATGGGCTGCTGCATCTCTGACCTTATCTCACGTACTATTGGCCGGGTGGCTGGTGGCATCCAATTTGTTGGAGGTAAGTTTATGTTTTGGTGTTGTTCACTTTGTTTTTTTGTTTTTTCTTGTACCTCCAAGCAGAATGAAGATATCTTGGACAAGAGTGTTTCGAATAGCCAGATTACATGCTTTTTTAATGTTTGGCTTTTTATTGAAAAACTACAGATTCTCTTTAACTACAACTATGTAGATTGTGCACATTTTGTGAATGGCTTTCAGTCCTGTAAAGCTTTCATCCCATTTAAAAAAGCTTGGATTGGACTCAAATATTGTAAATATTCTCCAACATGTAATTTTATGAAAAAAAAAATATTCGGAGCAGTGTTTTAGAGTTTCACAACAGCTTGATGTATTTTACTCTGACCAGTAATTTTCCTTACTGTGGTTCTTTCATATGCAGCAGACATTTGGCATCCCTCCATATCTTTAGATTTTGGTCTGGTGGGGAAATTAACTTTGTTTTGGTTACATGCATGCCCAAAATATGTCCTTGTGATCTTTTGCTCTGGTTTTGATTCACATGCACCAAGTCTTGTACCTGCTGGAACTCTGGTCATGGAGGTGTCTTTTATTTGTTTGCTTGATTATAGTAAGTGGGCGCATCTATGCACGGCACCAGTTTTGTTTATGTGTACTGTTGGTTTTGCACTTGTGTTCTCCCGGCACATGAGATCTGAGGGAACGCTTCCATTGAAGCTGCTAGTTTCTCTGCCCTAGTTTAAGAAGCCGTGGTGTCCCAGCCCCCTCATTAACTGGAAAACGTTTGCTTGCAGACTGTGGCTCACCACTCTGCTATTTACAATCCCCATCACTTCAGTTTGGCTTTAAAAAGTAATGTGACAGGAAAGCAGGTTGAAGGCACATCTGACAGAGCTGACAGGTATTTCAGAAGGATTACCCTACAGAGGACCACCACAACACACCATATCCTAGTTCCATAAGGCTTAGCTACTTAGGAACATCACTATTAATGATGTTTAATATGGAGGATGATCAAGGTGAAGGCTGGCTGGTTTATTCAGAAATGTGCAGTTTTATGTAAGGGGAGCTCCTTTTAAGCTATTTCTGGTTATAGGATTAAAAATCCCTGCCCGTCTTTCTTGCAATTTTTCTTTATCGTTGACTCAGAAATCCAGACATGTATGAATTTGTATGGAGGGAGAGTGAAGGTAGGCGAGGTACAATATAAGTGCCGCTGCTCGGACCTTTTAACTTGAACGCTGGTGAGCCAAAGGGCAGAAATGTCTCAAAAGGGCTAATTGGAAGTGACACAATTGGGAAGCTCAGCAGGCTGCTCCCTGCATTGTCTTCTGTCACTTACAAAGAGTGGAGAAATGTCAAGGCATGCAGGGGAAGCTTGGAGAAAGAAGCAAAAAAGTACCTGATGATTGAAACATTGAGCTTTCACTTCTTGTTAACTGAGCACCTTACTGTGAAATAAAGATCGGCAGGGGAAGAACCAAAATGTGTGCTGAGAGACATGATCAAAGCTCAGCGATTAGCGGGAACAGGGAGAGGGAGTAAATGAGGCACACAGTTGGTGTGGTGATGCGTGCAAATTCTCCAGATGCAAAGGAGCCTCATGATTGGTTGTCTGATGCTACTGTTGTTCTCCTTTTGTGTTTCCCCTGCTCCTATTGTTGTCACTAATGAAGAGTGTCATACCAGAGAGGCCAGAAGTAAAACATCTACCTTGTATCGTCCTGAAATGTATCTCAGTCCAATGAAACCGATCAGAGCTGAAAGGACCAGTGCTTTATTCCTTTAGCTGCAGCCCTGACTAAAAGAACTTTTAACAATAACTATTACTGTTGCTAGTGATGTTGTTTACCTCTTATAATGCTGCTTTCTTTCAGTTCACGATGCTCAGTTTGTTCCAAAGCTGGTTAATTGCTAAAGGCAAAAGGCCAGATTTCCTCTATAGGCCAGAGAGTTGGTCTGAGTGTGAGAATATGAGAGTGTTCTGGCTCATAAATCAAAGGCCTGAGATCTCTGTGCTGCTTACAATAAACAACTCCTTTGCTGTAGTTTCTTGTCTTAGTTGTGGTGTGGCATCTGAACGGCTGAGGCACAGAGAAGAGGCTCAGACATTAAAAGATTCTTGACTTGGATTTGGTTGTTAGGGATTTTGATTCTCCCTCCTGCAGAGCTGCGCCTTGTCTCTTTGGGTCCCCCAGGCAGAACTAAACACAGTAATACCAAAGCTCTTTAATCAGCTATGCATTTGTTTTTGAAAACCATGATTTAAGAACTCTATATACGTTTTTACACACTTTATACAGTATTTTGCTTTGGCACAAAGCCTGCCTTTTATTCATGCTTTTGTGTCTTCATTATTGTCTCGTTCCTTGTCTTCATTTAGTCTCTTTCCTCTCTGTACATGTAGTTTTGTTTTGACATTTAGCTGTTTGATTGCCTCATGATGACTGACAGTCTGACAGGCACCTATGATTGGATGACTGGTCTACTCCATTACCAGTCAAATATTAGGGATAGTGATGGGAGCCTGGGGCCTCACCACATTAGTTTCAAATTGACTTTTTTCACATCGAGATACTCTTTTCAATCCATAATATTTCTAATTGGCTTATGAGTGACACACACGTACTGCTTATGGGACAGTTCTGTAAAATCTTTGGGATATCTCACAGAAACATTTATTTATGTAAAGATAAAACTGTTCCATAACCTGGACTGTTGTTGACATTTTTCATTCTCACAATACAAAAGAGCAGTAGATTCTGTGCTAAAAACTTCCACAATGTTTAAAATATAATAGATGTCTGAAAAAGCTGAAAACCTGCCTCAGTGGCCCCACTGAACTTACCGATTTCAGTGATGGCTGTGTGTGCAGACATCAGAAATTAGTTTCAGATCTCAATGTCTTTGTCTGAGACAGTCTAATTCATGCTCTGTGTGACGTGGCTTTAAGGGATTAATAGGCGTGTGATATAACCAGCTCCCATGTCTAACAACCATAATTTAAAACTGAAATCTCAAAATTATTTTAAAACTGTCTGGAAAAAAAAGGAAAGATGCCAGAAATAGATTGTGATCTAAGTTTTGAAATCACTTCGGCTTATGTGGACTTTTAGTTGGACTGAAATGTTTTAATTCTTGACCAAAAAAACCTAAAAAATGTCAGGAGATACAGCCACTCAAGGTCAGAGGATATAAACTGTGTTTTGAGCTGCTGCATTCTTGAAAGCAAACTAGCAAAACAATCTATATGATACATGACGGGCTGTTCTTGGCCTTTTACAGGGAGTTTGTTGGGACAGTACATAGGGTACAAGCAGAGGACTTAATACTGCTGATGTTTCAGAGGAGGTGCAGAATGATGAGGTGTAGTATCCCCCAGAGTTTTAAAACAACAAAAAAAGCCTAATGCAGCATATTTCACTGCCAGTAGGGGTACGCTGTGGTCAGCAGGGAATCTACGGTTTAATTTTGTCTGTCATTGTTGTACCAAGAACTCAATGCAATGCCATCACTGCAGGATGCCCAGAAAGCATTTATTATTGATTAGAGGCATTAAATGTCTATTAAATTCAACGTTACCTTGGGTTTTGACAGTTTTTTGATGAAATGAGATGAGAAATCTGGGTTTTCACATTCATCTCTGCTCTCTGATGCCCCCCAGGAGGACTTTTGCCTTTCTCCCTGTGAAGGAGATGACAAACCTGTAATGTATTTGACATATTTTGAATAGTAGCAAAGCTTTTGGTCTAGATCTTTTTTGTGAAAATGGTATTGAAGAAACAGCTAAAGCTTCAAAGAGAGGGAAAGTATTAAAACTAAACATGATGTGGATAAAACCATATTAAGCTGGTGAATCTGAACTAAAGTGCATGTCTGTGGGGGAAACAGTGTGTTGAACTGACTCTAGCTTCCACAGTGTGCACAGGCTTGTTGGCCGAGCTGGTTGAATACTTCCCACACCAGCCACTGCAGAAACTGCAGTTGATCTGAACTATCAAATAATTGCTAGCGTTGCCTGCTGCGAAAGCTTCTCCATTTCGTTTTCTGGTTGATTGGCTCTGTTTACACCTTTGTGCCAGCATCTCATTTGCCCATACTGGTGTTGAATGTCAATAAATGAACAATATGAAGCCACAGAAAGGATACACACATGAAATATATTCAGTTCTGGGTCTATTTCCAGTTAAGTCGCTTTTGTGAGTGGTCCTATTGTTTCCCTAGAGGTGACCTGTAACACAACATGTAATACAGTATCCAGGCCAGATGATCTTTCCGCTCTCTTTCTGTGGCTCAAAGTGTATGACAAGGGCATGAGGATAAGTTATAAATTTAAAGACATGTAAATAAATTGCAGATGGGCTGTCATCATGGCTTCAACAATGTTGCCAAGGGCTATTTGGAATAGGAATGTGTTGTCCTGTTTGACAGCCATACCAGCACAGCCACGAGCTTTGTCCTTGTGTCGGCTTTGTGAGTTCTTGCCAGCTGGACCCCATCCAGTCCCAGAATGTGTGTTTCCACTCCCCTCTCACCAACAGCACTCATTTTCAAGAGGTACAACAAAATTGAAATTGCATTTACATGAGGAAGGCTTTGGGATGAAGAGCTGACCATTGTTTAATGGTGTTGGATCAAGAGACATATCCGGGGTGATGGGTAAATATTCCACCGAGTTATCCTTTTACTTCCAAAACCCCTTGTAGACCTGTGAGTTTGAAGTGAGGATGATGAACTACACTATCTCATCTGCCATGTTGGCATTGCATAAAACTAATGAGATAGCACTGGCCCATATGTTTACGAGCAGAAATGCAGGCATTTTCACTACCGACTGGAACCTGGCTTTATAGTTTTTACAACGCTATCTTGCTCTTCATTGCTCACGTTTCCAGTCACTGATAGTTAGAATGTGGATGTGTCTTCCTCTAGGTGGATTGATCACCTAAAGTGCAGACCACTCTAATTCGCTTTTTTCAGCCCAGCAGCTATTTTTGCTCAACGTACAGTACAGCTTCCTGAAACCCCCACCAGCACCTCTACCAGGCTTTTTGGCGTCAGAGAGCAACTAAATGTAGCCTGTGCACCATAGGCAGTCTATTTTCTTCAACAATTTGCTCTAGCTCTCTCCTTCATCTTTCACTCTTTCTCAGTATGACCTCACCCCTCCTCTTCTGCCCTTCTTCTTTCAGGTTGCTGCAGTATATCTTCTACTGCTCTCCGCCTTTAACTCTATTTCAAGCTTGTTTCACTTTCCCCCTAATTCTGCTTTCTGTCCACCCCTCTGTGTCCTTCCCCTCTCCTTCTCCATCTCATTCCCTCACTCCTCCTCACAGTGGCCTCTGCTGCAAGCAGAAAAATATAGATTGGGCCAGTACCCAGTGACCCAAAGAGCAGACCTGGGCTCAGCCAGAAAGATAGAAGGAGAAAAGAGACAAAGGGAAAAAAGTGAAAGAGAGACAGAGAGCAACAGGGCTGAAAGCCCAGCATCAACAGGGATTTAGTTTTGTCAAACAGGAAGTCTGGGGAACCAAAGGACACACAGAAGAGTTATTTCAGTCTGTTTCTCAGTTAAGTCATTGTTTTCACTGCCATAGTAGCAGGCGTGTTGTATATCGGGCTGTTTTTGTCACAGGGAACAGAACTGTTCCAGAAATGCCTGATGTGTCTGCAGTCGTGCCTGGCAGCCATAAAAACAGAGAACATGGGAGCCTGACGGGAATCAATAAATTTGGGATATACATTCGGCAGTGCTAAAACTATGAGTTGATTATAGAATCAGTCAGTTAACAGAAAACCGATCAACATCAATTCTGAAGACCAATCAGTTATTAATTTGTAATTTAAGTAAGTAATTTACCAAGCGAAAATGTCAAACATTCTCTGGTTCTAGCTGCTCAAATGTGACTCTCTGTATTGTAAATTTAAAACTTTTTCTGTAGGACTGTTGATTGGAAAACAAGAAATCAGAGTTTTGCCTCTGGGAAATCAGAATGAACTTCTATTTTTTTAAAAGTATTAAGTCTTTCTAATAATTTGAATAATGGTGAATTGTACTGACTTTTTAACCTTGTTAACCTACTAATTGTTAATTCAAAGATTTAGTTCATTTTACTGGCATTTCGCACAATTGCACGGAAAAATCAGGGTATCAGCAGAGATATTAATTAATCTTCTGAGGTCATTCTGGGCCAGACTTGCTGACCAACACTGCCAAACCTTCCGACATGTCGCTAGTCTGACTAAAAATGGTTCTCTGTCCTGCTCCACCTTCACTGATAATGGAAATAATTGTTAGTTGTAGTCGTGGAGCTCAGAAATTGATGAACTTGGTTAAGTGTTTGTTTTCAGAGATGATTTCCTATGCTGTTCTTCTCTGCTTTAACAGGAAGGGCGAAGCAGACGGAAAAGTAATTGTTAACACATATCACAGCGGCACTGCTGACACCTGAAACAGTGTGACTGTGTGCGAATGGATGAATCACTGCTCAGACAGATGCTTTAACAGATGACAGAGGCTCTGTGTATCACTGGTGACACACCTTTTGGAGGGCATGCTCGATGCCAACGCCCCAGCCAGCTTTGCCATGGGCAATACTTTAGTCACAGGTAGGGATACATGAATAAACCTCTTTCATGCATTGTGAGCCAGCTTATTCCTTGGTTCTGTGACAAAAAAAAAGCCCTATTGTGTGAACAGGAACACAAAGAGAGAACAAGGGAAAGAAAAAACAAACATTTTCCTGAACTTCACCACATGTTATGTCTAATTAGGAATGAAGAAGATGGAAAGCCCACATTTGACCTGTTCGACATCTCTGAGGGAGTCAGAGGCCATGAGTCTGCTGAATAAATGAATCAGTATGGATTGCATGAACTGGGGCTGAGCCCTGTGGGATACTGTAGTTTGCTCACCATTCATACCCTATTTCACAGTCTTAGAGGCACTGAGCTTTTAACATTACAGTTAATTATACCCTGTTCTTTCTAGTGAGGGGGAATGTGGGGTCAGTACTCCTTTTGTGCTGGCTTCTCAGGGGTCAAATTGCAGGCCAGCAATGAAATAGTATATGGGCTGGATGTATGGAGACAGATCTGCATATAAAATAACAGTGTAGAGTAACAGAGTCTATTTTAGGTAAAGAATCCATAATAATTGCAGGTCTTTATAGAGTCTTTAGTTTCAAACTGCAGATACATTATGATGCATACTTCCATATTCCAAAGAGGCAACACAAGCACCCACTTCAGGAATAAATAATTTTTCTTTTTTGCTGATTTTATTCATGGATATCTCATGTAGTTTGACTCAGTGTGTCCGAGTATCCCCTGAATCTTATCCCTGAAAGGCCAGGAATAGTATTAAGAGCTGCATGAAGAGAGCAGTAGGGGTGAGAAAGAGTGGCCTCTGTCTCCGGGAGAATTAGATCAGGGTCAGTGTACAGCTCTGGGAGAGAAGCTTTGCCCCGCCGTGGGTCAGTCAAACACATGTGGCCATGTTTAGGACAATGGGGACAGGTGACGGTGGTGTAAATAGCAGCTGCAGATCCAATTGCGGGAGGACAAGTGTCACCTGTGCTCATGTAGTCTGTTACTCATGGCCCTCGCTCTGTTAATGACTTGATGATAGTAGTTACATGTGTGAAAGAGACATGGATTTGTAAAGGGTGCATTTGCATCCCTCTGTGTGTGTGTGTGTTGTTTTTTTTTGTAGTTTGTTTTGAATGTGGCTGAGTGTGCAGAGGCCAGGGTCTTTGCTTTCTCCTTTAAGGAATGCCATACATTTGGGGTGAAAACTTGAAACACCTAACTTTTCCATCCTCAGCACCAGTACAGGGAAATTTTGATAGGCCTTTTAATGAGTCAAAACCCTAGAGAGAAGGAGTGTTTGTATGTTCAGTTCAAATAAGATTTCATTTGATGGAGTGGAATGTGCACTGTTGGCTTTTTTGAAGCCTTGTAGAAACACACCATCAAAGCCACCTCGGCTTGGTAATAAGCAAAATGTCACCCCTGTCATTATCAAAAAGTGACAACACTGTAATTGTGCCACATGAAATTATGTCTCAGGAAGAAAAGTGTGCATGACTCCATTTTTACAGTGCTGACATAAGCTGAACAATAATCTCTGCTTTTTGGCCTATGGGGGTACTTGTGGAGACCGGGGAGGGTTCGGTGTTTGGGTGGAAAGCGACGCAGTGTGATTCCAGTTTTGCTTTGCTTCCCAGACTCTCATTCCAGCTGGCCAACAGCAGTTGGGTGGGCTCTTCCCATTATAGGATCTGGTTTCCACAGCAGCAGGGGGTGCAGACCCAAAGGAGAGACATGGGGAGAGAGGAGGGAGGGTCAACATTTAGAAAAATTCCCGGAGTCTTGAAGTGGTCAGTGGTCTATGGTCTAAGATACAGAAGTTAAGCTACAAGTACAGATACAAGTTGCATCTCATGAAACAACACACCACCATTCTGCTGACAGTCAGTTCAGCTCCCACAGTCTATTTTTACCCCTCACTAGCAAATTGCTGTCAGGCCTTAACCATTAAATGGTATCTTGTTGGCTGTGACTGGACTTTCCATGAACCCTCCAAAAAAAATCAGCAGCAGCATCAACAGCAAGACATAAACAGAACCAAGCAAAAAGAGCTTGAAGTCAGGTATTTACCCTTTCAAGCCAGCAGGCAAAGGCTGTGAACGTGCTCTGGAATAACAGGCCTCCAGATGAGACCCCATTCAGTTCACCATTAGGCAGAGCAGCAGGACGTATTGTGAGCCACTCAGTCCAAAACACAGCCCTGTGAAAGTATAACACTTAGCCTTAGGAATGCACAGAATGAGATTCATCTCAGAGAGAGCTAGAGGAGGCTATAAACAGGACCGAAGACGTGCTCTGGCCTTATTTGTATGTGTTTAAGAAGATTCACAAGAGCTGGTGGCCTTATATAGAATCACTGTGTAAAACAGCACGGTGGTCCAGCTGTTTGGAGATGACTGATGTTTGGTATGTTTGGTAGCCATGTATTATTAAATGCCATGCAGAGACACCTGTTGTGATAAATAAAATGGGAATACAAAAGTGTTGGAGTCAAAACTAGAGGGACTGGCTTTGACAAGTTGGGTCAGGTGCAGTTTACAAATAGCTTTATGGAACATGGGGATGATGATATCAACAGTGATACATTAACGCCTTCCTCATCTGTTATAATTCACTCCACTTGTTCCTCTGTCTTTATTACCCCAAGTCACATGTTCTCTTTTCTGTTGTTACTTTTCCCTTGCTTGACTAATGTGGGTGTTTCTTTTTGTTTGAACAGGAACAAAATGTCACAGAAAAGTCAAATGAAAGTGAAAGCTGAGAGTTCTGCTCCTTTCCAAAGGGAACATGGGAACAAAGGTATCCTTTGATCCAGCAGAGTGACTTTACTCTCTGCTCTAATTCTGGGTCTGGACCAGTCTGAGCCCCCCGGTGTTGTTGTCCCAGTGCCTGGCCCAAGGGTTTGCTGTGGGTTTCCATAGCAACAATGACCCGGTTCTAGTTACAGCTGCATCAGAACATTACAGAACGTTTATCCTGGCTGTGATTTAGAGTCATAGTGTAACTGGACCCTGGGCTTTTTAATCACATATTCCAGTTATGTCTTGAAATTGCAGGCTTATGAGCTGATGTCTCCAGTGGGAGATGAATCAAAATGATTGAATATAAGTTATTCTCAGGCTCTGTAGATTCGCCAACATAATGAAAACACCAATCCTCAGTGAACAGCTCCAGTTTAATGCAAACACTGACCACCATTATTTGTCTGCTTTGTGTTCTGGCTTGCATCTTTTTAAAAATCCTCACAAGACTAGGTTATCCAAATCCACTCAAAAATGAATATTTTGTTTCAGTAACTGAGATATTCTACTATTAAATTAGTATTCTATGAAATGAACCTCATTACAGTGTCTACACCTTAGCATTGTGGTGACTCTTACTTGTATGTAAGCACCACTGCATAGCAAATTGGAAGGAAACGTGAACACTTAACAGAGACGACTTAAGACAATGGTGTTACCTGTTAAGGTGAAGCAGAATGAGCCATTTGTAAATCCAAAGCGAGTATATGTGGAGCAAAGGAAGCTGAGTATGTTGCTGTACTACCACATCACATCTACTGTAGTTATGTCCTGCACCACCAGCTAAGACTCGATCATTATTTGACTGTGTCACTATCACGACTGTCCTGATAGTGCTGCTCTTATGCTGGTTCTTCAGCGACATTCCCCTCAGGGCAACTCCCATTTCTGCCTCTCGCCGCCTCCAGTCTCTCTGCTGGAGCACATAATTGGAAGAAAACTGAAGATGTGGCTTTAATTATAATTGTCAAACTGACTTTTCAAAGAGTCACATATTCAGCTGATTGCTTGACATTACAACATAGCAGGCTGGCTGAGTTGTTCTTACAAAGTGATAGAAGTTTAGAAGTCAGTGTTATTGTTCCCTCACCCAGTACTGACTAGGATTGGCTGTAATCCCCACCCCAGCCCCCCATGACCCTCTAGAGGATGAGCAGTATAGATAACGGATGGTTGGATGTTGCTTTTCCTAACATTGTTGAATCTTTGCAAGAGCTACTGAATCAGGAAGTGAAGTCCTCCAAAGCTGTTCTACTCAGTATGTCTCAGCCCGACTGTGATGTGCATCACCATCTGACATTAGAAGATACTGCAAAATAAGTGGCAGGCTGGAGTGTGTGTGTGTGTGTGTGTGTGTGTGTTTCAAGCACAGAGCACTCATGAGCGTCATGATGGATGCCGAATGGCTCATCATGTACAAAGAGGGAGATATAGAAGTCATGGGCACTCTGGCCTGCTGATAACATTATGCAGCCTGCCAGTCACACAGTAGAGTGGACAAAGCTCAGGTTGTACTATTTGCCTGATTTGTGATTCTACTGAGGTCATTCTCCCACAGTTTGTAAGCCATCCAGTAACCTGAACAATGCTGCATGCACAAAATGTCAGAAGAACCAGAGACAGCTTGCTGTGTACAGAGACCCTGTGATACCCTGCTGGATTTTGGGAAATAAATGTCCGTAAATATCTCAGCAGCTTCCACCTCAGCTTGTACCGTGTCTGAAGCTCTATGATTATTTAGCTCAAAGGAAATGCAGTTGAGGATGAGTCCATTATTTTGTCTGTTCAAAAACCAGGGAAACAGCTGAAAAGCATGTGGACTCATGGGCTGTTGATCTGCGCTGAACATGTCCTCTGGGATATGAACCGGATTTTCTTATATACCTTGGCAGATGCTTCTTGAATGATTAGCCTAACTTCTGGCTCAGGCTGCAAAACAAGTCCCATACCTCTTAATGAAAATCAAGCATCTGCTCTGAAGCTAAAACTGGTGTATCTGTTTATTCTACAGTGGATTTCTGTCTGTGTTGAATGTTGGTGCAGAATGCCCAGATAGAAGCTTGCCCTCGATCGTACAGCGTTTCTTGGTGGAGCTTCCTATAAAGCTGCAAGTGGTCATATTGAGTGAAGGATTAAACCTATTTTCACAGAGAATTCATAATTTAAAATATGTGGTTTAACTAGACAGGGTTTCAAAGGAAATCAGACAGCTTATTATTTTAAAGGACTGTGTTTCCAAGGTTTTTGGAGCTTTCATATGTTGGTGTGAATCTCACACTCTCTGCCTCTTCTTCACATTCTCAGGCTAAAGGAAAGCACGTACAAGGAAAATATATGGTTGCTGGTCAATCCACAGCTTTGTTCTCTGTCCTCCAGTGACCTTTACAGTGAAAGACTTGAGAGGAGCTGAGCACTTTTTCCTGAGAAGTTGTCAGCCGGCTACTGGCAACTGGTGCGTGATTTCCCCCGGGGGCATACATTCAGCTTGAAATACCACAAATACTCCACACAAAACAGGCATGCGTCTTTTATAATTATTCTCAGCATAGTCACTGTGTAATACTGTATCTTCCACTGCTGAAACATATGATAGGAGGATAGGAGCTAGTAAGTAAAAACCAGTGTGAGATAATAAGAAAACCAAAAACATAAGTGGGATGAAGTGCCTCGGGTGTGGCTCTTACAAACTCTTTTGGTCATGATATTGGAATTTCCTTTGTAGAAAAAGTGTTTCCTTTCTATAAAGATCCCTTGGGTTTAAACAAACCTCCACTTTCTTGGAAGGCAACTGAACACAATAATTCAAAGCAGACAGCCTGTACAGAGGTATCATAAGGACTGTGTTGTCGCTGTGGCAAAGTATTCAAACAGTCATCCTTCCCGTTGCTTATTGATGGGTTCTCAGCAGGGCGTCACTGAGGCAGGAAGACACCTGCCCTGAGCCACAGCGATCTGTAATCATGATCAAAGCTCAGATCTGTCTGTTGCTAGTGTCCCTGCTCTAAGCTTTGTTGTTTTGAGCGTGCTCTCCTCCTCTTGGTGAGCCCTGCAGGCAGTTACGCACCAGGAAGGTTGGAGTCACTGGGGCAGCGCAGGGTGCAGAATCAGACACAAGCAGGCCCCAGGCTTAGACTTGTGACAGGGGTGTCTGCAGGACTTATTTATCTGTGAAAAGAGATAAGCATCCTCTCTGAGCTACTGACAAACTACTGTTTGTCACGTGTAGTGGTTCACTGCCTCATTGTGCACTCTGAATGTGTTTAATACTGTTTCTCCTAACACCTTTTTAGAAATCTTGACATACAGCACTTTGTCATTCTCTCTGACATCCAACCACTGACCTCCTTCTTTTGTTCTCTGTCTTAAACAGCCACCAAATGATTGATCCCACACCAGCAATTAAGGAACACCCCCCTCACACCTCAGCTAAGCATATCATCCTCAAAATTCCTGCGCTACCTCAGGGCTTTGTGATAATTACCCCTTTGTCAGACCTTGAGCTTGAGAAATAACACCTAACCAAGGGCAATGTGTCGCGTGCAGAGGAGGGCTGTGATTCACTGGCATGTGTATGGCTGGCCATATATCTTCATGGAAGCAGTAATAGGTGGTAGTGGTGAGGTGAACATAGGGAAAATGGGCTGCTAATAGGGTCTTTCCACTGAATATGAAACAATTGTAAAGATGATCTCATATTATGTTCCCATGCCTGCGAACAGTACAAATGAAAAGCCTAAAGCTTTACATAGGTTGTTCAACATATGTAAAGATACAGCTCATTTTCCAGAGGACAACCCTTAAATAGCTTGTTTTGTCCAGCCAACAGTTCAATACCCAAGCGTATACACGTCACAATAATACAAAGCAGAAAGAGCAGCAAATCCTCACATATAAAAAGCTGATCCCTGTGAACTTCATAGATGGCTATAAACATCTCTAACACCGGATCACATGTTGGTCGCTCCAGTTGAAGTAGAGATAAAACACTCCGCCCTGTCTCACCGCCATTCCTTTGCTTTCTCCCTGTGATCCAGACCAAAACTACCAGCCCTATAGTGAGGTCCCTGCAGGGAGCCTGGGGCCCCAGCAACATTGGCTCATTCATCTTCGAGACAGGTTACAGGCAGTGGCCAGCTTCATGCCTATCTTGTCAGACTTGCATATGCAGAGCGACGAGGGGATGCTGAACCCTGAAGCTTTCATCTGGTCACCAGCTGGGCACTGGAGAAGTGGCCTGTCTCTTCTCCCATGCTGCATCAGTGAGCGTGGAAATGAAAATCAGTGGAGATGTCCCTTTTTCCCTGTAGGGCCTTCAGCCTCCTCAGAGGCAACAAGCAGGCATGACCCTGCTCACACCCTGAGGTGACAATGAGCAAATAGCATGGGAAGCTAGTTTCACTGGCTGTGCTGTTTGTGCAGTTTCCTGTTTTCTCTCCAAACTCCATTTTGTTTTGGAAGCTGCTCACGTATCAGACATTGTTTGCTGAAACAACATTTAATATTTTTGTTGTCTCCTTGTTGTAAATTTCAGTCATAACATTGTCATTTCACCAAGGTAGAGCAAACAATCAGTCTGGCAGTTATACAAACACCTGCACATGGTGCAGAAGCAGCCAGGGATGCCCCTTCAAAGATGTTCCATCATCAGCGTGTTTGGTCTCCATTGCATTAAGAGTTTAGAAAGACGAATAACTGCAAATCATTTGTGTGTTCTGTCACACAGTTGCATCCATCTGGTTGTAGCTGAGAGGCTTTGCAATCTGTTTTAGCATCACTGTGTGAATCTTTAGAATTCAGGATGCAGTATGACTCAAATTGCATGGGATCTACCCCCCTTAGACAGTTGATTAGTTTTTATTTGACTGCATTTTTGTTGTTTTAAAGGTGATTAGAAACCCTACTATAAGCATCAGTATTACAGAAAACTCAGTGAATAAAATAAAGAGTGCAATGTTGCTGTTGTTTTGCACACGCTATATATTTTTCAACATTCAGAATTAAAATTCGGCCAGAGTGCAGCAGCCAGATGGCCAAATGTATGGTGAGTTATTTACTGGCAGGTACACTCTGAATGTCTTGCACTTGTGTCAAAGTGAATAACATGTTGCCTCTGACAAAGCAGCTGGAGGCTGAACTCCTTGTTCATCCACTTTAAGAGGAAGTCAAATACAGCTTCAGTAAACTTCACCTTAACACTACAGTGGAGACAAACAGCCTGTTCCAGCTGAAGCCAGATGCTGATTAATCATTGAGTAGAAATTACCCAATTTAGATTTTTTTCTGTAGAAAAATAACCCATGAAATGAAGCATTTTAAGCTCATCTTTAACCATCCCTTCCCTCATCTCTCCCTCATTCTTTCTGCACCAGCACCCTGAGTAAAGAATACATTAGAGGGTAATGAAATAAGGGCATTTAAAGATAGATTTGAATTGAGTGTCAGTCATGGATAGACGATCACATTACCAGTTGTCCATTGCAATGACTTCCCTTCCCGTTAAGAGGTATCATGATCTCTCAGATGTAATTATAGTGGAAATAGGCTCATGGCTTTGCCGCTGAAATGTTCAGGAATAAACAGAATTTTATTTTGGTAATCATTTTCTTGTTGTCAGTGTCTCTGTGTCGGTACGTTCTATGTCTTCTGCACAGTATAGATACAAACCCTTGAAAACCTTATACTGATGCAAAAGGAGAATCAGACATTGAGGGCAGGGGGTAAAGATGCTATTAATTAATCTGCCTCCTCCTCCTCCGTGACCCATACTTCAACTCTGTTACCTCAACTTTTTTTCCACCCTCCTTTCAGGGGGCTGCTGAAGGTTGATGGGAGCTGGGGCCTGGGTGAGGGTTTTGGAAGGAAAGGGAGTCTGGAGGCCATCCATGGAATCCTTGCATACTACCACAGAAAGTGGGATGGATTTTTACACCTACACAGGTTCCAGCACCCCCTAATTCCAACCCACTATGTCGACCAAACCACCCACCAGTGCCTACCAGCCTGCACCATAAGCTGTGTAGCAGCAGCAGTTGGTGTCAGAGAGAAAACCAGAGAAAGAGAGGAGCACCGCCCTGCTATCTCACTTACCATCTTGTTTAAATAAAGGCCAGTGGGGGGGGGGGTAGCGGAAGATGTGGCACCCATACCTCTAGTGAATTACCAGATGGAGCAGATCTAAATCAAGTTCCTCCTGCTATAAATACAATGGAAAACAGGCAGACACAGGGAATAATAAGTGGCGGCATATGCCGTGGTCAACCTCTGTGGGTAGAAAGGGGTGCTGTTCATCCATGTTCTGCATTTCTCCCCTGAATTCACCCGTGAAGGAGCTCGGTTTAGCACGCACCACAGCAAGAGAAGCCCTGGCAGCAGGACATGCCAGTCAGACCAGTAGCACTATTTCCATGTTTTCTCTACTGAGAAAACACAAGTTGTATCCAGTGAAAATCAGCTTATATGAAGAAATGCTGCATTCACCTTTATGGTCTAGCAACTGCTCAATATTACAAGAGACTCGGTGCCTTTTAGCTTTGTAATTAATTGTTGAACATGGGGATAGTTGGGTTAAAAGCTACTGTGGTTGTGTTTTCCCCTCCTATCAGGTGTCATAATCTTTGACTGGGTGGAAGAGGGTTTCCTTTGTTGGCCCTTAAGGATCAATTAAGCCACCAGGAGGGAAAGACAGTAATAACATATGTAACGGAAAGGCCTTTGTTCCTTGGGGAACAGTGTTATCGGTGATGAATATAACACTGAATATAACAACTGTGTTCACACATTTATCACTGAAAATCTAACTTGTATCTGTGTCACTCCTCATGCCTTGACACTAGCATCACTTACTGCATAATGCTTTTGATGTGTGTTCCAACAAATTCTCATGGACAGATTAAATTAGTTAGATAATCAGTTACAGTATTGCAACGCAAAATTTTCATTTATTCACAGGTAGAGGGTTTCATCACAGGCGCAATTCCTTTGGCTGTGCAAAGCAAGGACAAGGTGACAGCACCTTCCCACTAGAAATGAGCTTCCAGTTGTGAGTATCACACTTCACAGAAGTGCGATCCTGGGGCACAAATATTTCATCTTCATATTATTACACATACCCCACATGCCCGTCTGCCACCACTCTCAGTAAAGCTTCACACTTCCTTCCACTAGGTGGTTTCATTCTAACACTGCTGGTGCCAAAATGGGAACAAAGCAATTTGTCAGAATCAAAAAAAGAGCAAAAACATTCATTCAGATGCTTGATGTTTGTTTTCCTCCCAACATCATGATACAGCCTGGCTTCCAAGCTGAGAAGCTGACGAGTGACTTTACATGTTGTGTTGAGCAACAGAAGCCGTTTTAGTCCAGCAGTTCAGTACGTACTGACCAAAATACCGCTGCACTGCACCTTGTAATTTCTGTGTTTTGGATTAAAACGGTTTGCTCACAGGGCCAACCCACAAATTTTACTTTACTTACTGTGTAGAGGCAAGAATTTCAACTACACTGAACAGCAGTTGTCTGTCAGTGCTTTACTCCTGCTTATTTTAAACCCTTCCTGCATCTGACTACACATCACTCACTTGGCTGTTACTGGGCTTTCCAACATTCAGAGGTAGGAAATAAACTACAAATACTTTGTTACTGTACCTAAATACATTTTTCGCTTATCTGTACCCTTTATTTTTCTGTCCATTTTTTGCTTATCTGTACCCTTTATTTTTCTGTCAACTTGACAAAACAAATATCTGTGCTTTCTGCTCCTTACATTTTCAAATCAGGCTAATTACTTTTAGTTTTAATACATTTGAGGAGAATTATTGATCATTTTTATTTAACACTTACTGCAAAACGTGCATACCGCTGCACTGGGTGACATGCTCCTTGTTTACAGTCTGCTAGCTTCTTGTGCTTTCACGGAGATCTCATGCACGCGCAGCTGAGTCTCGCTTTCCTTCTGACCATATTTTTTTTACACAGGTATCTGTACACTCCACTCCATATCTACAACATCTAGTTGAAGTGTTTATTCACCAGGTCATGAAGTGTCGAGAGCGTTGAGTGACATCACCTAAACCAATCCCCATTATTCACAGATTGATTTGTTAGCTGTCAGGCTCACACACAGTAGATGTTTTCTGTTCACAAACTTGTATGGTAGAGTGAGGACGAGGCTTTTGGAGGATATGCTATAGCCATAGCCACCCAAACAAGCTTTTACTTCCTGATAAACAAGTTCCTATGATACATACTGTATATACTGTCGTTTTACTGTGAGTAGGAAGCCAACTAATAAAAGCATTATGTACAATTTCCCTCTGGCTGTCTCTTCAAGTAAAGCAGCCTTTCACAGGGCCTCTCTCTTCATCATCATGTTGGTTTACAGTTCATAATGAATCTTCACTAGGATATGTTGATATGTCATGTTCCACCCCAGTTTCCCAGTTCACTACAAAACAGATAGTAAGGAAGTTACTTTGCAGCTTTTCGTGCGTTTAGGTATTCCACATTGTTTCTAGCATCCCGGGAACCTTGTCTGACTTATGAGTATAATGTCTGCCTACCAACACCTCTAAAGCTAACTAATTCATTTGTTTGTTAAAATGTCAGAATTACACTTGGTAGGCAGTAGCCATGCCCATAATTCATGCAAAGTACTACGGCTAGGAATAGCATGGATATGTTTTTATTTTTGATGTGTATGCAGATTCTTATTGCTTTCGTGTATCATTTCACAAGGACAAGGAGTCTTAATAGACTAAGCTGACACATCATATACTGTAAGTTGTGATGATTTTCAATGAGATTCTTACCTGAAAACCTTCCTAAGGTTAAGAGCTGTGATCTGCAGCAGATGTATGTACTTTCTCGAACATACATCCTCATCTGTTCTAGTAATTGCTCCCCTGACTTGCAGTGTGCACAGTGTGTAAGACTTAGTAGGTATCTGTATTTTCAATAATAAGGCCGTCTGTAAGCAGCGTAGCAGGTCCCTTAAAGAAATCTTGGACAAGAGAGACGCTCTGAGAGTTGTTGCTTTGCCATATGGTGTTGGTGGAGGAGCCAGCACCTGGGGAGAACGCAGCCGTATGGTGGCAGGAAGCACACAGACAGAGGAGTATGGCAAAGCAAACCAAAGGAGGAGTGCAAGTCTCCTTGCTGCAATGGAAACAACAGACCTAACCTGAGAACATGCAGTATGGCAGAGACAAATGAATGAGAGGATGAGAATGGAAAGAGTCAAAATGACCTTCAAACTAAATTACACTGTGCACAGTAAATCATTTGTTCTCTGCACAGCCATAAAGACTAATATCTTTTCATATATCACTCTGCAGCAGCATCTTTTTTCCCATTCTTTCTGTCCTGTTAAACATCTTAACAAAGCAGCTCTGTGGAAATCAGTTCTCCTCTAAGGCACCACAAGCTTCTTATTGAATTCAGCCTTTGCTATGATCTTATCAATGACACCACGAGTCAGGTTTGCTGCCTTTTGACATTTTAAAGGCATTTCTGCTTTGCTCTCTGTTACACATTTTAAAAGAATGATTGTGGAGCATTCAGAGGATTGATGAGGAACTAAAAACCTGAGCAGAAACTGGTCCGAGGAATCTGCTAGCTGCAGTGAATGGGTGGGTGAGTAAATGGGGGTGGCTCTCCTGTATTTTGTGTGACCTTTTCAGAAAGACTCTGAGGATTTTTGTGCCATCTGTGCCCTCCAGGTACCACTAATCCCATTGCTGCTACACTCAGCAGTAAAACCTTTGCAACATGCCCCTGATCTTAGTCACATACACAGTGTACATTCACAAGACTCCGCTGCTTTGTTTGTTGCACTTTCCACTGAAAGTCATCTCATATATCTCCTTTTGCATTTATTGCTTCTTCTTGCAGTAGTGTTATTGAGTTCTAGTGTGATTAATAGTTAATACTTACCCTCTGCTTTTCTGTGGCTGTATTATCCAAACATAACACTGTAGCTTTTTATGATGGGTTTGCCAGAAGTACTATATCTCATGTTCAGTAAAGCCTCCTGCTCAGATGGCTGAGCTAAAACAGTAATAAACAAATGTAATTAAAATACAGGCATTATTTAGACATTTCACAACCATCAAATAGGTTTTTCATCCTTTTGATTTGAATTGAATGGACTATAGATGTATTTATTGTTGCTATTTTTGGTGCCATATCAGTTTCTCTCCACCTCAAAAGGCATTTCCAGCCAGCGCAGAGTTCCCTTTATTCTTTAGTATTCTCTCTTAACCCTGTCAGCTGAACTTTGAAGTACTCCTTCCTTTCTAAATGAAAGTGCGCTGCCTGAGTGTGTTTATTGACTCACTTGTGCTGTCATGTTCATACTTCTGTGGCAGCAATGCCTGGGCTCCATAAGGGGGGAAAGCATCATTTGAGACAAAATGCTCTGGTCCCTGCTATGAGAAAGCTTATTTTAGCTTTGGCTTCATGACAGAAACTGATCATGGTGCAAAAAGTAAGAGCTATCTCAATTGTGTTTTGGACAAAGAAACAGAAAAAAACAAGAATGTATGAATGAATTCTCACTTGTAGGCTGATTCCTCACAGACACACTTCACCACTACCACCAAAGTCAGCATTATTCCTGTTGTGGGTGATCGACCCTTGGTTTGTCTCTGGCAAATTCATATCCACTCTTGTGACAAACTGGATAAGGTTTAGCGGTTTGTTTTATTTGACACTTGCTTCAGCAGCTAAGCTTCCTGTCAAGTGTGCTGCTGGAGCTTCTCCACTTTTCTTTTCATGACTGTTCACCTCATTTTCCTCTATTCTGCATTCCCCTGTGTGGGAAAACCCAGCTCCTATGCCCTGACTCTGTTTTCTTCTTCTTCTCCTGGTGGGTGAGACAGAGTGGATGATCAAAGTCGTTTTACCTTACTGTGACGGAGGAAAAGAGAGAGAAGCTTCAGGATATGGAACTGATTTCTCTTGAGAACATACACTGTCGACTGCTAACGTGGCTCTTCATATTGTTCTACTTTTGTTTTTTAAATGATAATTAGTTTTTCTGTGAACACCTTAAAATTGGTGCACGCTAAAGATCCTTCCTCTGCCATCAAGGGACCACTTGAAGAGAAACAGAGAAGCATGAATCATATTAAACCAAGGGGAAGTGTTTTTCTCTCAGTTTGATAATCTCTGATAATTTGACATTATTTTCAGAGGGAGGAGGTGAAGAGATTTGCACAGTATTTGGTGCTGCAAGTCAAAGTGAGAAGAGCGGGCTGGAAGGAACACACTAGACTAACAGTCCAGCAGTGAGCAGGAAGCTAAGCCCAACTCTAATGGATTCGTGCACCGTGGCAGTATTTAATATTTTCTCCTTGTCTGTGATTTATTATTGTGAAGCTTTCATGCAGGACAGTTTTTCTGGTGTTTTTTTTTTTTAAACTGGCTGAAGTGCTTCATTGAGAAATGATTCATTGCTAGGTTTGCCGAGACGCAACCAAAACTCGTCTCCCTAATGTATGAACCACTGGAGCAGCCGGAAGAGTTTCCTACTTGGCGTCCCCCTGGTTTCTGCTGATCATTCATCTCACACAATGATTTTAATAGTGTGGGGTGGGGTGAGGGGTTTGAGGGGGCCAACTTTTGAGGGATGAATGGTATGCAGGGTGCAAAGTGATCTCATATATATTATTTATGGATTACAAGGAGGAACACTCTGTTATAGCACAGCACAACAACACTTTGTAGATGATGAATTGTGGGTTATTGCCTTTTGGGGACAGTCAAGCCAAAAGTCTGACTCATGTTTATCTATTTCTCAGGTACAGTCAGCACAGATTATTACATGCTGGCAACCACACTGCATGTGCAAGTAAATATCTTAACACTAAACCTGCCACCCCCCTCGCAGCCACTGTTTGCCTGTGATCACCAGATGAGTAGCAGAGTAAGGACACAGTGACCTTCAGGTTTGGGGGATGGGGCCCTTATTCAGTGGGGACTTACTCAGTGGGCTGAACTCAACCTCTCCTCCATCAAGAGTTCCCATGTTCCCAGACACCAGCGATTGTGTTTTAATGAATTCACTGAATACTAATAAGGCAGCCTAAGTCCAGGGGGTGGGGCAGGGCTTGACACATAATGTCCTGTATAAATATGCTGAGGAATCTTTTTCTCCACTTGTCATCACATTCCTTCTTATTTATAAAACAGCAAAAATTAAATTGTGGTTGACGCCTTTGAGATGTCTCTTAGTTTAGTCTGCTTTGTTGCTCGAGCCGCTGCCCAGCTTCATCTGTCAGTTAATATTCTTGTTGGTCTCATTATGAAGTTGTGGCAATTCTGTTTTGATTTAGCTTGTCTCGAGGGGGATACCCAGTGATTGCTTCATTCTCACTGACTTCAAATCTCTCCAGTTCAGTGTGTGTTTTTTCAGTGCTGAGGTCCTGTTTATATAAATCTTTCAGCACCACTGGCCAGCGGTTATATCTGCTATCATTAATCAAGACTCAACGGACTCCTGATCTTTTATACAAGTCCTGTTAGCCCCACGAGAAACTTTACGGCTCAATCAATCAGACTGACTAGCTCTGAAGTGTCCACTGGTACATTCTCAGCAGCACTTGGCAGGATATCCAGTCGCTGTGAGGCTACCATAACAGTGTTACAGTAATCAACATTCAAGAAAAAGAAAAGATACATCCCAGAAAAAGAGTTCAAACATGCAACGACCTGTGATCTCAGACTATTCACTCGTAATTTGTGAGCAGGAGAAAGTCCCTCTTAAAGCGTCGTACGCTCAAATTGATTCAATTGGGAGACATATTGTGAACAAACTCTTTTGATAGCGAACTGGAGCCTTTGTGGACACGACATTACAGAGACGAACTATTCCACCTCACTGTAATGTAACAGTTAATTTTGCTGTGAAGTTTCAGACTTTCTTCCTGAACAGCTGACCTCTAATTCACCGTCGGTGCAGCAGAGCCAGGTTTAAGTTTCTGAAGAGAGTCATTCATGTTCATGAATACAGATGAAACTTTTAAAGCCCTATTTTCATGGACATAGTATAACATGGGGTTGGAAAGAGATGTTTATTTAAGGGAGTGTGGTAATTATTTTAATCTTCTGCCATAGCTGTAATTTAAGTGAAAGTCAAGAACCAATTCCCAAGTAGTACTTTATAATCCCATGCAAATTAAGTTTAATTTTGGCATCCAGTGGTGTCTTCCCTTTTTTTAGATGCAACATTTTGCTCTTTGTTATAACACTGAATAGAGGTTAAGCTTTGCATAGTGACAAATCCTAAAATCTGTGATTTTACTAATGAAGCAATAAGAATTGAAATTCACTCTAAGCACCCTGACTGTTGGAGGAACCACTGGGGTATAAAGAGTGTTGTTCCCACATCTTATTGCATCTGTTTTTCTTCTTCTTTTTATTCATGGAAACATCTCAGTGAGAGGCAGTTTTGTGAAGACTCAGGGAATTATTGATTTTCATTCGTCCTTGCTCCCCTGATATCATCTGTGGATTCATGCGATCCATTGACTCTTATGCCATACATGCCTGGAGCTTGATTGAAGCCATATGTCTCTGGGAGGCAGTAGTGTTAGTAGAAGTGTTAATTTGGTGTTGTGTAAAGTAGTAAAATGAAACTTGGCCAGGGCAAAATCCTGTTTTAAAAGTTCTCACTAAATGGAAACGCATGCTGAATAACTGCTCCATTGTTCATTCTGCATTACGTCACGGTTTCTCACATTTTCCTAAATGGACACTGCAGTAAATAAAACAAAGCCACTGGTTTATTTCAAATAATTATGGATGTTTTTCTGTTTTCTCAATAATTGTTAATAATAAACCTCTTCATTCTAAGCCCACCTGCTAGTGCTCAGCCCTTTGGGTTTTAATCTGTGGGAGTTCATGCTCACCCTCCTGGTTTTATTTCTTTATCTTGAATGCTTTTGATGTTACTTTGCCTCAGGGCCTAACTGACAAAATGCAAACTGTTAATCAAGATGGAGATTTAATGAATGTGTCTGTCAAAACAAGAGCCAAGACACGTTTTGCCAGTGCTCTGACCGAGAAGAAACAATCAGGGATTTGACACAACAGACATTGTTAACACCAGAATGCAATAAATATGTGTCACTGTCATGACTCTTTTCTATACAATCAGTGTTAAGACACTGCTGTTTATATTCTTGATCTTATTTTATGACTTGTACGAACAAAGGACTCCCTATAGCACTGTTAAAATGACAGGGCTTTACCAGGAGGCTGCAGTTTTATGACTAACATTTATCTCAGCATAATCTGCTTCAATTTACCTCAGTACGTTTTACTGCACTGTCAGAGAAGGCAGAGAAAAGCAAGATAATGCTAAATCTTGATATGAAATGGAATTGGTAGCCTTTTTTCTTGATATGTTTGTCTTCAATCTGTGAAATCGTAGGGCCAGAAATAGCCTTTCATCCTTGAGCACACAGGATAAACCAGATATTATATGATTATGTAGCATCACAATACCAGTTCAATATTATACAAAATGTCAAAAGCACACACAGTCCTGCACAACCTCATCGCTGCCTCTGAATTGTATTACCCTATTGTGCTGCTCACAGATTACTTGACATGTTACGTAATGTGTTCTCATTTGGACTGTTCTCCTCTTCCTCAAGGGCTCTTAAATGTCATGATAACAGCATGTGATGAAAGAGGAGAGACACTTCCATGAGAGTGCATTGTCATCTAACCTTTATCTGTCTATACAAAAGCAAGAAAAAACACTAACAGGTAATTTCCCTGGGTTTTTGACATTTTTTAAAAGCATCAGCAAACATCACAGCTAATGAACAAAGGTTTCAGCGAATATCCATTTAGATAGGTGGAAAATCCTATTTACTTTTAAAAATTGTTAAAATCTGCTGCTTCAGTTTTGTGCTTTGCTTTGAAGGTATCTATAATCTGTATCCTGGTGATATTGCTATAGACTCTTCCTTTGCAATGTGCCTCATGTCCTACTGAGAGCTCTTGCTGAATGGTTTTTACATTACAGCCACACAATGAAAGGCTGTGGGGCAAAAGTGACCCATTAAGTGTGGGGAATATTTGATTTTTGACAATTTTAGGCAAGGCTGCTGAAACTCAGTCTCCAAGGGTAATAAGCTAGCCTGGTGTGTCCCCCAGAAGACAGCATGAATGCAGTGGGCCTGTACTTTAAACACAAGCAATGAAGTACTTTGTGCACTTGGCAGTGGGAGTCAGTTTTTCCTCAATCCCTGAAGGGTTGCATTGTCTTTTGAAAGGAGGCCCTTTGTGTTTGCAGTATGGTGCTGCACGCACGACGAGCCCCAGTACTGTCAGAGAGGCACTGTGATGTCTGGCAGCGTGTGCGTAAAACATTCATTGCATATTTGGATGCTATTAACATAAATATTAAAGCGTAGATTGCAGTGTCTTTGATTTCCCATGAGGCCTTGTGTTAGCATGTTTACTGCTTATTGTAAAAGGTAATTAAGGCAGAAAGGCATCGCTGTAGGTAAATGCTGGACACGTGACCTACTGTTGTGCTTTCCTGCTGGGCTCTGGCGGTGGAGAAGGGTCTCCGCAACACATCCGAAATGACCCAGTTAAAAGAGCCATACTCGTAGGACCTTATAAAGTGGATCCTACCCTGAGGAGGATTTCCATACCCTTTAGCTTTGTTATCTGTGCACAACATACTCCTTCACTCGGCTTGCCTCTCAGATAGATGGACCAGCCATTACTCTTTAAATAGAGATTCCAGACTAGCATGCTGCTAGGGCTAGGGTTGGGGTTAACCCTAACCACTCGTATTATAGTTTGTAGAAGATGCTTATATCAATTACATGCGTTCTACTTACTTTTTAAGTGATAGAAATAAGGATGGCTACACTGTTGCCCAGAACTGACGGTATGTTGACTTTAACTGTATTTTCATCATGTGCAAGCAAAGTAGTTTATTGTCACCATGCTGCCACCAAGCCTTACAAAGATAATACAGAAAGTCATTAAAATATCGCAAGATACTGCAAAAGCTAATCTTTCCTTTAACATCAGTAAAAGAAACGAGGCAGCAAATTAATACCAATGCAAAATGGAAACAATCAGGTGATCTAAACAAGGTTTTCTCAGATTTTCTCATATCCTGAAACCATTGTTTCTACTGTTCTTCATGCTTTACATACCTCTAGTTTAGCACAGGAGTGACTACATTTACATGATTTTGCTGGAGGAGGAATTTCTTTTAGATGCTGCTGAATTCTTCCCTTTATTTCTTATTTGGCTTCTTCTCTTAACTGAAAGGAGGGGGGGGATTTGGAATGTGAGATCAGAGGAGACGTGGTTGAGGTCACAAGGAGGCGTGGGCTTTTTAGCTGGAGAGAGTGATACATACAGAAAATATCTGCACCCTCATGTGAAAAGCTCATTCTCTCCACACATGCAAAGCAGATTTTCTTTCAGAGTTATTTGCTGTGTATTTAGTTGAACTCAGTATTGTGCTCCTGAGCTAATACATGCCCAATGCCTAATGAACCAGAGGTTCTGGTAATTGGTGTGTTTATTAATTACTGATTATAATCAGAAACTGTGTAACAAATGAATGGTGTGATTAGATAAGAGCAGAACGCTTGTAGCAAAATCACTGAAACAGATCAATATTACTCAAGCTGCCCTGGGACTGGTGATGGTGACTGATGGGTGGGCATGGGAAGAAATGCTGCAGTGTGACAGGAGAGTGGCACAAGACACCACACCTGCACGTATTGGATGACTGAGAATCTGCACAGACATCACTTTGGGATTATTTTTGGCCTGTTCCTTATGAATATGTAGTAAAAACAGTTTAAAAGGGTTGATGGTTGCACATCACTGCACCCTGAACTTTAAGTATTTTTAAAGCTTTGATGCTTTTTTCATTTGCATTTGCATTTTACAAACATCGATGGTGGCACAAAAGCAGCATTCAGAGCAAGGCCTCACATCATGTTCTACAGTTTATACTCCAGTTCATGTCCGACCTTTCATCTGTACTGCTTTGCTGTGTGTAACTCCCCAACTCCTTGGCTTACCTTTTTATATTCACAATAGCCTGACCAGTAAGCACCAATAAAAGCAGAATGGAAAACAGTAGCGGCATTACTTTTGTTAAGTTACAGGTAGTGGAAAAGGGAAGTTGCAATACAAAAATGTGAAGCTGATGCACCAGTCCCTTGTGTGTTGTCGGTTGTTTAAAACTAAGTTCAGTTCAGTTTCATTGATTATTAATTAGTCCAAGATGACAACTGATATATAGCAGCTATGACAAGATAAGCAAACAAGCTATAAAAGGCAAAACTGCAAGTGACAGAAAAAAATGCATGAAATGTGTTCATGAGATGCAGACCTCACATGACCATGACCTAGCAGTGAATGTTGTCAAGTCACTTGATGGCTGATGAGATAGAAGCGTGTTTGTGAAGATTTGACCTTTTCTTGGGCCGACAGTTGCAGATACCAATTTGTCATGGGGAGGATGGTCACACTCTGCATAAATAGTCAGAGCCAGATGTAGAGCATGTTTGTCACAGTGCTTTGAGCTCATTGGCCTGCTCAGTAAGTATGTTTCCTGTGTTTGACAAGTTTTAAAGGACAAACATAAAACATGCACAACAAGAGAACGCAAACTGGGAGATCTTCTGTCTCCTATCAAACAAAATGAAATATATCACAAAATACTGGGAACAGTTGGGAGGAACTTACTGTTCAGCCAGAAAAACATCTTAACCATGATGACACTTCTTATCCAGCATAGTTATTGAGGTCATCTTTGGGAAGGGTTGTGTAGAAAAACAACAGTAGTGCTTAGCAAAGTAATACTGATAAAAAAACAAAATAAACGAGGACGACTGCTTAAGCTTTGTAATGACTAGACTACATGCTAAATAGTGCCTGATGCCAGCCACTGGCAGCAGCAAGCACTTTCATGCTTCACTGTGCACATCACATGAACGTCACATACTCTCTTTACATCTCTCCGTTCTCTGCATCCCCCTCCCTCATCCTCCATCTCTCACAACTCCAGAAACATTTGAACTAAATCTCCAGATCCCCTCTCACGCACATAAAAAACCCAGGCTGTGCTCACACAGGAGTGAGACCTTCTGAGAACGACTGTGTTGATGAATGAGAACAGGGAATCAAGGTGTTATAAGAAAAACAGTACATGTTGATGTGCACGCTGTTACAAATGAAGGAGGAAACATGTCTCAACATGCAGGGGTGGATGCGTTGACAGTTTAGTTGTTGAGCTTGAACCTGTCGCCCCAGATTTAACAAAAGTCAAATGAGACTCACACGCTTGATGTATTAACAATGCCATCTGAACCAAAATAAAGGTGAAGGTAATTATTGATTTAACTACCCATCAGTTGTTAAATCTTACAGTTGTACATTTCTTTCAAATAAATGTAGAAAATGTGCTCTTGCTGTGAGATAATTGCCACTTTGTGCAACTTGTTTCATGCATTTTCCAGAGTAATGATGCATTTTATTGATCCTAATGCTGCCTCATTCAGTCTTTCTGATATGTTTCTGGAAAATTGTCTTAACATGTGAAACCACATTAGTCTTAAGAAAAATAAAATTATTATGATTATATTGGCACTGCACGGGCCCTCCTTCCCAGGTGGGGGTACTCTAGCTGTAAAATTGCTCTTTCTTTTGGGAAGGGAATGTCTCCCATTAAGCCAGCCCATTCAGGCACATCCCTACTCCAGTCTCCTGGCCACCAAACCTCTCTCCAGCTTAGTGGCAGCATTTTCTCCCAGTCCTCTTTGGCCTTTTGAATGATAACCTTGAATAGTATTGTCTTGAGGCATGAAGGAAGCTAAAGGAATTCCTTGGTTCTTGACAGAGAGCAGAAAAGCTCGACAAAAGGCATCAGTGCTCCCTAAATCAGAATGTGTGGGGATATGAAGGGGAGGGTCAGTCTTTCTTTCAGGTAAAAAGCATTGACAGAAAAGGAGGGGAACAATAGCACAGCTCTAATGAAATAAATCCATTCTCAGTGTGCTTTTTAAAGAGCTCAAAATGTGCTTTTAAAAGTGAGCCTGACTACAGTGATGAAATCTGAGGCAAGGAAATACAGAAGAGAGATCACTTGAGCAAGTTTTATGGATTGAGCACTGATATGTAGGACTGATTGTATTTGGTCATATCCAAACTCTTCCCCTGCTCACAGAATAGACTTTTAGAGAAGCCATTAGGCATGAGATAGTCATTCTGAAAACGACTGCATGGAGATCAATTGAAACTCGATCTGCAAATAAGTTGTCAGGCCTCATATCCTGCTAGCTCCGACCCGATCCTCTTCACCCCCTTCACCAGAGAAGACTATCAGGCTTCAGCTGGCTGCCATAGCAACTGAGACAAGACTCCAAAATGGACTGAGGTTTTATAAATAGTGGGCAAAAAGCAGCAAGGTAAACACACAAACTTCCCGGACTTGTGTTGCTAGAGCAGCACTTGAAATCCCCCTGCTCTCCTAGAAATCCAAGTTTAACCTAAAGCGAAGCTAGTATTTTTTACTCTTAATAACCTCTGTTAAAGGTGCACAGAATGCCTTTGGATGCAGTTTGTAGCAGATTTCTCACATTTAGCATGATCCTTTCAGTCCATCTGTTCTACCGTGTCACGTAGTTGTTGCATAGCTGCTTTAACAGCCTTCTGCTGACTTCCAACTATCCTCATGGCAGCCCGGTGGCATCCTGCAATGATTGCTGCTTAAGATGGCCATCTGCTCGCAGGAAAATGAGCAGCGTGCTGAAGTTGATCATGTTGTCTGAGTGAGGAGAAAACCTGTCTGTGGTTTGGGAAAAGCAATGAATTTCACAATTTTGTGGTACAGTGAACATGCCAAGTCTACATCCATCACCTTGTTTGCATGCAGGACATGCTGTTTATTATTTATTGAACATTGCATAATGCTGTAATCAAACAGTTTTTCTTGTTTTCTGTATTCAACATAATAATGGATTTATCACTTTTCCATTGCAGTATTCTTATTTTTTGTTCCACTATCTCTGTTTTCTGCTGCAGTGAACCCATTCTCCTCAGGGGATCAATAAGTTTTATCTTATTTTATGAAGCCATGTGGTTCAGTGCTTGTGATTGTAGCATGTCTGCTAGCTCGGTTGTTTCCCACCGAGGGCCAGGACACCAGATTTAGGTCAAGAAGTCTTGGGACATTCCTAAAATGACTTATAAAAACAAATTATATAATGCAAAATGTCTTCATAAGGCCTTGCTAAGAGGTCACAAACTAATAAGGTTGAGAAATGGCTGCTGTAGCAGACACGCAAATCCCAAAATGTCTATTTGTGCGGATTGGGGCACATTGGTGTCAGCTCAGGGAATCAGAGAGACACTAAAAAGCATCTCACTATAAATGTATGCATGGACAATCAGAGCCTGAGGTAGTTTCCTCTCACAAGTCCACACTTCTCCCCAGCAGCATG
>NW_018128030.1:1429227-1461252 GCF_001952655.1 Monopterus albus | reverse complement strand
GTTTTTCATTCTTGGTAACCTGTCTCCTACATCCCAGTCACCAGCCTCTGTACATCTGCTTCTCAGTAACCCACATAGTGAGTGTGGAGGATGGGATTTGATAGAATTAACAACCCTGGGAGAAAAATAAATCAATATCAAATAAATAAAAACCAGAAGAGAGAAAAGTACAACCACATACAATATGGAATTGAATTATATCTTATGTTTTTGTCCCATTTGCTCCTACAGTAATTTGTGTTTCACACTCTCTCATAGTAATATGTGAATGCTCACATTTACTTTGCCCTCCGCGGTGTTTCAGGCTCAGTGAGTTTATCCCCAAACCCAACAGAAAACACTGTTGGCTCACACAGAAACCTCAGATTTTTTTGTGCTCACACAGCGGATCTAAGATCTCATCTTTGTAGTGGCATTAATTTCCCTTATGCCTGTAGTCGTAGAATCATTTTTAGCATTCACTGCCATCATCGTCTGACCTGATGTGGAAACTATGCACTGAAGTCTCTCACAGAGATCATTCTCTCTGTGGTGCTGCTACAGAACAGCAGCTTTTTATGGTTTTGATCATTTTAACAATGTGCTAATTAAAGTATGATTGACAATCACCATAAATCTTGATATTTCATATAGAAATATTACATAACATTGTCTATCTAACTGTTTTTGTGCCTTTTTGCTACAAAGAAATTCAGCTTCATTACGTGCTGCTGTACTTCTCTGCATTACACAACACTTGAAAGAGAATTTTTGATTTTGTTAAATATTCATCATGAATACATTACCATGCTGGCATGCTTTGCAGTTTTTACTGTTACAAATCTGAATAAATACACATTTAATTATATTATTTATTGTGTATCCTCACCTGCTCCTAAATGCATTTTTGTACCTTGTAAAATAGTAGGGTTTTATTTTGATCCGGAGTTCATGATGGCTGTTCCTGTTCATGATTTACTTCTGCTGTAGTGCTCTGTTAGATGTAGTAATTTTAGGTCTGAAGCCGAAACCCATCTGCAGAAGAAACGGCTGAGTTGTTATGTATGAAAATCTCTGGATCCCCTCTGATCCTGAGCTGTAATGACACAGACTTGGTCAGAGTCTTTTAATGTCCCTTTATTCTCATCAACATGCCAGAGATCCCCTGAATTGATTTTCTACCTCAGGTGCCATAGTCACCCAGTTTATTTTCTCCCAGAACCAAGCGGACGACGTTCACCATCCTTTTGGCTGCGACTGGGAAAAAACACAGATGTCTTTTTCACTTTTTCTGCTCCACCTCAGATGTTAGCTGGTTTGTCTAGTCCATCTGCATTAGCATGCGGATTAATTCCTGCTTGCTGTCTGGCCAAGGTGTTATGTGGCAGTGCTGGATGACAAGGTAATCAGATTGGAAGCAAGAGCGTTCCTGCCTTCCCTTCCTTTCCTGCTATCCTCACATCCGAAAAATGATAGCAGGCCAGAAACATTGGAGGGGATTAAGCTAATGTGATGACAGAGCCACCTACCAGGGGCCCCCCCCATAGGGTAATTTCAAGAGACAGGCCTTGGCATCTAGGGAATAAGTTGTGAAGACCTGGCTGCAGGCAAATATTGAGGATATTAATCCTTAATGTAATGGCCTTGACTAGATATTACTCTTGTCTCTGTGTGCAGTTTTAAGTGCAGTAATAAGTCTTTTTAATCACTGTTATAAAGCAGTCCCTCAAGGATTTTCCATAGTTTTACTGTAATTATTGCGTACCAAAAATGCCTGTTGTTTTCTGTGTTGCCTCTGTGAGAAATTGCCAGGCCATTTGCATATGTTCATTGTTCATTTTAGCCATTTTATGAGCTGTTGGCAGAG
This sequence comes from Monopterus albus, assembly GCF_001952655.1. Taxonomy (NCBI): domain Eukaryota; kingdom Metazoa; phylum Chordata; class Actinopteri; order Synbranchiformes; family Synbranchidae; genus Monopterus; species Monopterus albus. The sequence goes on along the minus strand of NW_018128030.1, from coordinate 1,459,406 downwards.
GAGGGCTTTGTTTTGTTGCAGTAAAAATGTGATGAAGTGTTAAAGTCACAGCCCGTGTTGTTTTACAAAGGGATTTGAAGCTTGTTCTGCGGTAAAACTGCTGAAACAAGTCAGCGCTGCCTCTTCGTCCGTATCTGCTGGAAACAGTTGATAAGGTGAACAAAACATCACATAGGTGAGCTCACACAGATCACTCAGCTGGAGAGCAGCAAGCTCATTGTTTTTTTGGTCATTTTAATTAAAATATAAACCAAAGAATGAGAGAGAATCCACACAAAACCTGAGCTGGATATCTGGGTGCAACAAAGAGAAAACAACACACACTTTGCATTTTTCTTCCTCATTAATGAAAAGATTCTTAAATTATGAAAACCCACAGAGGCAAGGCCTCACAAAAACAATGCAGACCTTCCTCGTGCAGCTCAGTGAACACCTTGAAGATGATAGTTTGTCCTTGCTGCAGTTTTGTCTTGTCAGCCTTCTGCCACATTTGCTGATAATCTTTGAACCCTGAGCGACCAGTTGAATATACAGCAATTCCTTCCTCACTGACGAACTCTGCCTCTCTCCCTCATGTTCTCAGGTCTACTCATAGGATCTGGCTGTGCGCTCTATCCGTTGGGATGGGACAGTGAGGAAGTACAACAGACGTGCAACAACAGCTCAGACCAGTTTAAACTGGGTAAGATATCAACCAGGAAGGACAATTACACACCAACATTATACTTGTCTCGAGTTCGCTGAATGACCTGGTCCCAGAACAGATGCATTTGGAAAAATTGGAACGTTAGGACAGGATTAATTACAGATTTTATTATCTTCCCCTGAACATTCTGCCTTTTTTAGAAGCCAAGCAGACACAAGTCTTTGGTATTGTCATATACCGAAGAAGACATTAACCCTTGGTATTTAAACTCATCATGAAAAGTCAACAGAACCTCTGGTTGCTGTCGATTCCTGAAGCATTATATATCTATGAATATGTGCTCAGATTCTGCTCTGTATTCATCCAACATTATCAGGGCTATCTCAGTAACAGGCTATTGTATCAGACAGGAAGCAGATGGAAGAGCAGCACATACTGCAGCTGCTCTGTTATTTCATCAAATAATGTTTGATTTCTTTTTTTTTTACTTAATGTAAAAAGAAATTGAAACACTAAATTAATATTATTATCAAACACCAGAGCAGTTCATGGAGAAAGTCATTTTGTGTGCTTGTAATATTTTAATTAAATGTCCCAAGTAAAATTTTGATTAGACTGTTGAGCTTATAACTCAGGTGACGCAGGGTCCACATAGATTTACTCTCTCCTTCTAATTATAGCAGTGTCCACCATGCTGTAGTTTCTGCCACTTTCAATTGTTGTGAGAAGTTTTTTCATACTTTTGTCCTCACACATTAAGAAACACAGGGCTTTTATGTGTATACATGTTTACTACAGTACTGATTAACTGCTGAGTGGAAAGGTGTGGTTTGTTACCAGATATGTTCAGTCCCACAAATAGAATGTGATTCTCCTCACACCACAAGAGTTGGATAAAATAAAGAACATGTAGGAAAGATCATTAGTTCCCACTAAAAATATTGGATGCAGTCACTGTGCATTGTAATATCCACAGCCACTTTTATTTATTGCTATGAATTAAAGTGTTGCACAAGGCACAGTTTTAAAATTTTGACCTGGCAGTGGCATCAAAGCACCACTAGACGGAATATTTGCGTCATAGTCAGTAGTTGTTTTAAATTATATTACTCTGAACAGATGATGAACAAAGTCACTGGAAAAGCCACCCAGCAGTTTTGATATATGTGCAGTCATGTAAATTGTAGATTTATATAAAATACAGTTGCCATTCTGTCAGCACACAAAAGCGTGACTGTTCTAGTGGTATTTAGACTTACAACATGTCTATATAATTCAAACTGATATCATTCATGTTGATTTAAATTCCTAACCAAGTCAATTTAAATAGTGAAATTTAAGAGCATGGCATCAGAAGTCATTATGTGTCGCAGTTCCAGTATGAGACACAGACAGGAGAACCCAAATGCAAACAGGCAGGCAGATTCAGTGAAGTGACTGGAATGAAGGCAAACAGGCATAAGTCCACAGCATGAGCAGCACAAGGACAACAAATACATATGGCAATCAGTGGGAAAGCATGCGGGGAGCTGGAATACTTTAGAGGACTGATTGGAAAATAGGAAACAGGTGAGCAGTTTGGGTGTGGGAAGTCAGGTGTCTGAAAAAGGAGGGGAGGTCTGAGGACATCTGGTGGTTGGATGGAGAATGACAGGAATGCAGGGACCTGGAGAAGTTAGAATGCATCAGAGGACAGGGAGAGGCGGAAAAGGCAGAACAACTGGACTGAGCCAGGAATCATGACAATCATGTTTTATGGTTTCCTCTTTGATAGAACAGGCTCTTAGGGCCTATAAATTATTGTTACGGTAACAAGTGTGTTTGCACCAGTGTGCGGATCAGTAGCACAGGGCTATTAAATTTACTTGGTGATCACTGTACCCTAGGTTGTTTGTGTTTTTTTTTTTCAGTTTCACCTCACTCTTGTTAGTGCGATAACAAGACTGCGATATTCTCCCATGAGAATGGTGGATTTCTCACAAACAACGCATTCACCAGCACAAGGACCAAATCGCTCCTTTGTTAACTCACTTATTAATCATGAAGAGAGCAGTGACCACTTTAGTGAGTCTTATATATTTTTAAGTGTCCATCCAAACTGCTTAGTCCCAAACGGGGTCACGGGGGGCTGGAGCCAATCCCAGCCAGCTGCGGGCGAAAGGCGGGGTACACACTGGACAGGACAGACGAACAACCACTCACACACACAAGCACTCCTACGGGCAATTTAGAGACACCAATTAACCTATGCTGCAGGTCTTTGGACTGTGGGAGGAAGCTGGAGTACCCAGAGAGAACATGCAAACTCCACACAGAAAGGCCCCAGGTTGGCCGGGGCTCGAACCCAGAACCTGCTTGCTGTGAGGCAACAGCGCCAACCACTGCGCTGCCCCCAAACTGTGGCATGCATTGGCCGGGAATCGAACCCGGGTCCCCCGCATGGCAGGCGAGAATTCGACCACTGAACCACCAATGCTAAGAGCCTGCTCGATATCTTTAAGTGTATGACACATTAATTACAGATGTGTTCAATAAGAAAAGCAAGTGCACAGGATAAAAGATTCAAGTCATTACTGCGACCTGACATGTTTTTCAAATGGAATATTAGATAAACTACAGCCATGTTATGAAAAGAGGGGAAGCAGATTTTCATTAAGGGAGTCTCTGACACAGAGGGAAATTTTCAAAAGAAAATGAGACTCAGAGAAATAAGTATTTTCTGTTTGGGTTGTTGAGTCAGGTTCCCACAGAGATTTGTTAATGAGACGCCTCCTCATCCTCCCACTCGGCTCCTAATTAGATAACTCAGTCAGAAATTCTCCCAAAATCTGATGTTTATAATGAGGAGTCTTGATGGTCATCACAATATGTTCCAACTTTAGAGTCAGACACAGGTCATCCTTGTTTTATAATGCACACACTGTGTTTTATTCTGAGGATTATAGAATCTGAATCATAAGGAGACAAATTGTGCTCTCTTTCTCCTTTTGGCTCCGCTTCAGCCACTGGGGTGTTTTCCAATAGTCTGTATTGTGAGAGTGCATTTGGCACATAACAGACTGTTTGTTTGCAAATGGAGTTAAACTATGTTCAGTGCATTTGATTCAACAATGCTAACTCTTTTTCACAAGAGAAAGTAAATACAGTGGCTGGAACAAAAATGTTAAGCACTTCACAACATTCTCTGCTCTTAACACCAACATGTTAAAGGGGTGGGTGATTCTGGAAAAACCAGCAAGAGGATGCTCGATTTTGAAAGTAGTCCTAACTGAAGAAACCCTACCCTTTAGTTCTGGTTTCTCCCCAAAGCTCCAAAGCTGATAATTACCTGTCCGGCAGAAATCCCACCACCATGGCGCCACTTTTCAGCCCCTCTTGTTCTCTCATTTGTGGCCATCATTCAAAAGCCACACCAATGTTAATTCTGGTTACACTTCTTGCAGCATCCAACTTATCTGTAGTTGTTACTCTCTCAAGTACAGTTTTACCCACCCAGCTCTGCAGCTCCCACCCATAGCTGGGGACCTCTGGTTCATGGCTAAACTGCTTTAGCCCTGGCTCGCAGACGGTGACTAGCCTTGGAAGTCTGGGCTTTTCTGGCAGGGGGTACCTCTGTTCAAAACACAGGCTTTATTCTGTTTTGGTAACAGAAACACTGCATGTGGCCTTTGATACCCAGTTAACTGCATTACAATCCTATCTATACACTTAGAGCTGACGACTGTTGGTATTTGTTTCTTTATGTTGTCAGTTCATTTAATGTGTTTATTGCCATTGGGATGGAAAGAGAATGTTAAGATATGTAACAAAAAATGCTTCTGAAAACAATCACCAACCCTACGTTTAATGTTTGTATGCATGGCAATAAAAGTAGAGATGTCACATATCAAAAGTGTAAGCACAAACAAAATAAGGAGCACATAGTTGTAATTAAATGTAAGCTACTGTATACTGACATCAGGAGCAATAAAATCAGTACAGGGCTAAATCACTTGAAACAAATAGTAACATTTTAAGTAAAGGGCTTGAATAGATGCAATGTTATATCCTCCTGCAGTTTCTTTAATGTCAGCAAAGTTTTTTCTCCTTTATTGCAGACATGATGTGGCATTGTGGGAGTTTTCCTAAAAAGGTTATATGAATGTAGAATAAACAGTGCAGGTCTCTTCTAACACCCACATCTGTTTTTCCTGGCCAAAGGCTGGTGAAATGTTATTGTGCTGACACACAGACAGATACAATAAAAGGTGAAATCTAAAGCTATCATCCTCAATGTTCTGCTTCCCCCCGTAGGTTCCTGCCAGATCGGCTGGGCGTATTACTGCACAGGGGCAGGGGCGGCAGCTGCCATGCTGCTGTGCACCTGGCTGTCCTGTTTTGCAGGGAAGAAGCAGAAGCAGTACCCGTACTGAAGGGAGACAAGGACAGGCAGACAAAAGGGAGAGGACTCTGATTCTGTCAACTCACGACACTATAGCACATCAGGCACCAAAGACTCCAAGTCATTATGGTGATCTGCACATCATGGGACACTACTCACCTGACAACTGCAGAGACTGTTTCATAATGCAACACACACACACACACGCAGCTTTGAAAACTGGTTCTTCTCTTGAAGGCTGTTCTTAAACATGTACGGACCAATCCTATTTGTATAATTGTTACATAACTATTTCTTTAACAAAGAGAGTATTCTCTTTTATTGTCTTCTTCTCCGTGGTTATTGATATTTATGTGATAATGTGTCCTGTGAGTAATATTGCTTCACTGTTATGCAAAGTGTTTCTGTCTCCTCTTTATGTGTCATTCTTGCCTTAAAAACAAAACTGAAATGCAATAATCCCTATAATGTAAAGCAATCCAACACTGGCTGCCTGCATCCTCGACTCAGCCACTTCAGATTCCAAAAATCTAAGTTTAGTTTAACATGATAATGTATAAAATATTTTATCATATTAGCACATGTTTTGTATTCACTCTTTGTCATTTTTATTTTGTAAATAAATGTTTATTCAAGTTGTGGATTTAAAGTGTTATTTCAGTCACAGAGGTAAGTTGAACAGTCTCTAGCACTCACACTCTTAAAAAGCTTTTCCCATGACCTCTTGATCCTGGTAGCACTCACTATATGTGTGTCTTCTTTTCCCACCCAATCGATACAGAGGATAAGGATGAGCAGTCCTGTGAAGTTAACTTTTCCCTGTTATTGATGAGGTAAATCCTATGACCTCTGCTAAGATTATTTGCCTTTTGATCATGTTATTCAGCTTCAAAGCTCCAGTCTTCCAGACATCATATCCCAGAACGCTGAGTAACTGTGCAGCCATCAGCTTAAAGGCAAGGGGTGTCTTGTAGTTCCCTGACCTGCCTTCATAGTGTGAATAACAGTAACGCTAACCTTTTCATAGCAGTTACCTCAGCTGTATATATAAACCCCACCCGGCTTTTCTCTTCGTTTTTCCTTCTTTGGTTAACAAACAATACTTCAGAGATTCATCTAAGCCCAAGTGTACAAAGTCAGCTCATTTACAAGGCAGCTCTTCTCAGTGCATTTGGCCCTCATTAGCATGCACATTTTCTCACAGCGCTCAGCATCCCCCTGACAATGGCTACCACCCCTCCTCCCCATCCTCACTTGAGAAATCGTGCTCTCAGTACTTGCTCTGTTTAATATGTTAGAATGGCTCCTCTGCATTGTGCTCTCTATCTCTGATCTACTGTGTTGATTGATATCACCAGCGATTGTTACAGTGTCAACCAGATGCCTCATCAGCAGAGGCTGACACATTGGGGACACACTGGAGCGTTCCTTCCTTTATACCAGTACCAGTACCTCATGCTGACAGGGTGCACCATGCAGTCTGAGGCCTTGTTACTCATAGGCAGCTGATTGGTTTAAAACATGCAAAATGTGTGACAAATAAAAAGCACAGCTGCTCTCATAAGCTGCTGAGTAAAGGGATATCACAACTGTTGGAAATGATGTGAATATAAATTCATCAGAGCTGCTGTATGCTCCCCTGCACTGTACTGGGACAGAGACTGACATCTCTTACAGATATGTCAAAACCAGAGCAAACAGATCCAAAACTCGGTGTGGTTGGATACAGTAGCAATAGATAAATAGCATTATTGTGTCATTTGGGTTAAGAAGCACCATTCAAACCTAAACCTTTTAAAAATACATATATATATATATTGGGTGGAGTATCACTTTAATGGGTGGGGCCACAAATACAAATTAGCCACAGCTTGTCAAAATATGTCCACTTGAAAATGACAAGGATTACCGTTGTTCATTCATGAAGACCAGCAGGATTGCTAGCTGGATAAGCTTTTCAGAGCTGCAGAGTAATTTGATCTCAGAAAGTCTGTGAACCTCAGGCTAATTCTAACTCAGCTTAGCAAAAATACTTGAGCTGGATCCAAAAAGTAGCATAAAAAGCAGCAGTTCCTTTTCTTTCTTTGTAAATTTTCTTTAACACTGAAGGAAAATACCATAAAAGGAAGAGACAAATGTTTTAAAAATAAAACATGCCACTGAGTGAATGCTACTAAAGCTATAGTACTACATCAAACACCTAAATTATGTGGTGTCTTTATTGTTGAAGTGGGGATAATATAAGGGTGACAACACTTAATCACATTTAGAGAGTTCATTCTCAATGAATTCTAATTAATTTTTCACCAGACAGTACAATAGCAAGATAAGTGCTGCCCTTAAGAGCATCTCTGCTTAAAAAACGTAGTCTGCATAAAGGTATTGCTGAATTGATATGGCTGCAGGACAGCAAGACTGAAAAAAATTGACATCTGCACACCTGAATGTGTGACAGGTGCACTGGAGGACAGCAACAAATAGCAAAAGCATAAAAACCCGCACTCTGCCTTGCTTAGGCTAAAGAATATATTAAATCCACAACGTTTTGGTCAAGCCTAAGCAAGACAGTGGGAGTTTTTTATGTTTTTGCAGCAGGATAGGAAAACTGCAAACATATAGAACCTGTATAGTGAAACAGTGGTATGTCACACCTGTTGCCACTGGTGGTTATGTTTTCTGATTATAGGTGAATATACTGGCAGTGGAGTGAGGTATTTGCAGTACGGACAGGTACACAGGTGTTTCTCATTAACAATAATGCAATGAACTGTCCCCAAAAAGTGGAGTGGTTTAAGTCAATATAGTTTAAAGTCACTCAGTTTTAAGACTTAAAAAGAAGTCCCATCCACATATGTATTCAGTTTGTTTCCCACTGTGCTTTACTAGTCCCCACTCAACTTAAATCAACAGCCAATTAACCATATATTTCTCTTTTATGAGATCAGACAGGGAATTCATTATAACATGCATAATACAAACTGCATCAGGAAAGTGGATCAGAGGCTGTTACTTAAAATCACTGAGAGAAATAGACAGGTTACAATTCAAGGGAGGCTGTGGGTAGCAGGTTTCTAAATTAGCAGTTTGTTTGAACTCAGAAAGGGTCATCCCCACACTGGGAGGGCACTTTCAAGTAAGACAAAATGTCAGCATCTCCTCAGTATTAATAGTGCCACTGTTTACCTTTTAAAGGTGGTTTCAATTCAGGCTGATTACACGTCTGCTCAGACTGAGAGTGGGTACAGCTGCACAGACTCAGACTAGACCTTTTTCACAGCAGATATTTGGACTTGTTATAGCAGGAAAACCACAGTTGATTCTAGTAACAATGTCTTTGTTCTTCTCAAGTGTCCCATTAAGGCAGCAGGACCCTGAAACCAAATGAGACCCCATCATTTGATTTTCCTACTGTGACACGTCTTCTGTGAAAACTGCCTTAAGATAAAGGTGTAATTTGTTCCACCGTAACATGTGCAACAGAGCTAACGAGAGAGACTGGGAGTCAAGCAAGTCCTGAGAAGAGGTCTTGTCAGCCAGAATAATCAAATTCACCTGTGTGGGTTTTAACGAAAACAAGCAGGTTCTTAGAAATAAAATGTGATGATCAAACATCAGACAAATGGAGAAAAAACTGAGGATGTAGCCCAGGGTAGTAGAGCTCCTCTCTTATACTGTAGTTTATTTATTTCTTTAAAAATGATTAATTTCACACAGGGCAAACAATTTCATGTGTGTCTCAGTAGGTGTTTTCTCCTTGCTATTTACCTTCTCTGACATCAGAAATAAAATAAACTTTTGGGCAATATGCCTAGACTACTTAGTAAATATCATTTTTTCACGACAGAGAAGTAAAAAGCAGTAAAATCCCAAATGGACTCTGTGTTCCCTCATTCCTCCTCTCTATTTCTTCATTCCATCATCTTCTTCAGGTGATTTCCTGGTAAGAGAAGAATGGCACTGAGGGATGGGGGGGTAGTTGATGTGAAAAAGCTCTGGTAGTCTCCCACAGATGTCGTCCGTGTGAGCCAGTGAGAAACTGTAAGATGCAGGCTGGCATTGCCTTTCAAGTGATTTCAGTAAAAGTTTAGCAGGATTATTCCCCAGCCTGAGTGAGACTTGACTACAGCAGCTTGATAGCCCCTAAAAACAAAAAGTACAACCCCAAAAGTTCCAGAAAACTCAAATTATAGACCTTTAAACACAGTCTCAAAAGAATTGTGATCTTCTCAAAGTATAGATGACACAGTTTCCATTCAGTGCTGAGTCTGTTGAACTATTTAAAGCTAAAAAATCCAACTTCTTCAGCCTCCTCTTTACTACAGTAGATGAACATAAACCCCTCTAGAGACTGAACATAACAGACAACCAATAAAGTACAAATACTACTAGACCCTATGGAAGACCACCTCTAATGTGAGTTATATGCAGAGAAGATGCAAGAGCAGCATTCTCTGCGCTCCTATCTAAAAGCTGTCATAACACTGAAGTACTGCCCGATGTAATCAAGTCTGCTCTCAGCCCTTTGCAGTACAGAAGCCTCTCTGAAGAAACATACTGATTCTTTTAGCCTTTGCCAAATGCTTTGTGCAAACTAGATCCTCAATCTTCTGCCAATTTAATGTGTTTTCAATCATTTCAAACAGCTTTTCCTGTACACTGTAAGTTAGTCTTATGAACTGCATCACCTGTCTCCCACATTGGGTCTTGTACAATGTTAATCCCAACATATTATCATAAACATCTCCCTGGCCACTAGTGTGTATCTGGTTTAACCCAAACAGTAGTTCAGCTCCTATTTTAATTCTCTGTAAAAACAGACTTAACTTTGTTGTTTTTGTCAAGTTTGAGCCAATTGATACTGATACTAGGGTACTATGGTATAATTTAGAGGCCTATTATGTAAACTAAACCAGCCCATCACAATGTATATCAGTCTCTTTTTAACTTCAGACGCATGTATTTGTAATTGAAAGTTTTAAAGTTGCAATGCTATTGCAGATATGGCATTTTGTGTTTGCAGCAGTTTCCTCTAGTGTTTCTGTGGTAGTCATAGACTTGTGTGGTATTTTAGGACATCTACCACAGGACTGTACCACAGGTGCAGGTGCAATAGTGTAGTACTACTACTACTACTACTACCACTACTCCTCTACTTTTGGCTGTTCCCGGCTGTTACTCACTTGAGTAATATAAAAAAGAAGTCAATATTTGTATCTTTGGTTAACCTGGGATGTCATTTATTATTTTGTAGAATGTTGTTTGAACTGTTGTACACAACAATTTATATTTCTTTTGATGTTGATTATGGTTTTGTAGTTTTATAAACTACATAATACTCTTCATTTCATCACCCCTCAAATAATAGGAGGCTTTCCACTGATTCATCCCCAAAGCCTGTGAAGAATAAACTGATAAACAGCGTTGAAGACAATGATGTGAAAAAGAGGGACAAGGTGACAATATCCAAGACAATTATCTGGGGATCAATGCTCTGAGATTCAGCACGCTAATAAAAACTTTGTTTATGACACTCAAATGAAGTTCAGCTAAACTTTGGCTTGTCCACAAAGTGACTTTCAGCATCTGTAAAGCACAGCACAGTAGATTATAGATTTGTTTCTTTGATGGCCATTTTTAATAGCCTGATAATCAGACTGAACTGCTGTTTCGCTTTGGCTGATTAATTCACTCCGTTTGAGTCACTGAACAGTTTAGAGATGTTGGCAGGGATTCAGATCTTTGGAACCAGGCTTAATCTTTAATGTTTCTTCTGCAAGGAGATTTATTGTATCAGTGGCATAACTCTGAACACAAATGTTTGCTTGTTTTCATTATTTAATTTCTCACAGGGCACACATTTTAAGATTTAGCATGGGTGTCCTAATTTGGCTTACACTAAAGTGTGTCTATGAGATATAACAGTATACTGCAGCAGCATGTCAGCTACATTTTTTATGTAACCACATTTAGCCATCTTTTTATTAATGGATCACAAATTAACTTAAATATTCACCTTCTCAGATAGTGGAGCTCGAACTGTCCCCATTTGATGACTTTTAACATCACTTTTAACAACCTGATTAGGAGGAGCTGGGTGGAGCTCTGCTAGTAATTAACTGTATAGCTGAAGCAACTAGTTGATAGCTATGTACTCACTGAAAAAAATTAGCATTAGCGAGTCAATGATACATAATTCTGCATGTAACAGCAATAAACATATTGCTCTCCAGTTTGTGATTTATTACGTGAGTTTACAAGTAGCTAATTCATCAGCTGTTACCTTTATGAAAAACTACTGAACATGGCGTATTTTCTTTTTTTAAACATTTAACTCTGTATTTGCTCTAACATCAGTTTTGCCTATACCTTTTTTCTGGTTGGTAGTTTTTGCATATGTCAGATATCATAGTTAAAAAAAAATTGGAAAAGAATAGTGTGGACGCTGCTGACTCCACACAATTCCCAATACAGATATTGGTGAAGCTCCTTTATTTGTGACTACTGTGACATAAATCACATACCGTAATCTGTTATAGCAAAGTGAATGCATATTCTGGCTATGATGCATATGCATATGTATTTGTATGTATATGTAGAATATATACTACATATACATACAAAAAAAAAGCTTTTCTGGACTTTTGGCACCAAGGACCTGGATAAATGCGCCAGATGAGCAACTTTAATTGCACAGAATGGGTGCCATGTTTCAGTGCAGTATCTATCTTTATGCATCTATAGTGCACACAAGCTTTTTTCTAATCTCGCATAGCCAAACCTCTGCTTCATCCGGCTGCTCATGTTATATTAAATCAGTATATGACAAATTAAATTAATGAAAATAGCATCTGACAGATGGCACCTGAGATGCACTGACAAAAACAAAACCTCAGAAGTAAAATTAACAAAGTAGCCTACTATACTGTGATCACTATCACACAAAAGATTTAGATTATATGGAAGCACTCACCAAAAACTAGAGACCTTATCTCCAAATATCAATTCAGTTATTTTCATGTTAGTGATCAAAGATGACATCGTGCTCCCTTTTTGTTGTCTTTAGCTCTTTGCATTGTTTTTGGTTTAGATTAAAATTAGATAAAAAGATTGAAATCACATGCGTCGGATGAGATAAAAAACGACTGGATTTATTATATGAGCGTTTAGAATACTTTTATATGAAACCACCAAACTAGAGCAAATTTGAAAGCATTTTAGTCCAGGATTTAGAGATTATAATCTACCGCCATCTAGCGGCCACGTCGTGCAGTAACGCGTGAGCCCTACGTCATACAATAATACGGAAGTGGTAACCAAATAAACAGTGCGCGCGTACAGGTGTGTGATATTTTGGTGCAGCAGTCTTTTTGTACATTATAAATGTCTCAAGGTGATCGCTGAAGATGTCCTTATGTAAATTTCAGTCCGTTCTAGATATTTGTCTTTATCCGCTGTGGTCTGTCTTTGTGGTATAATGGAGACATACTCACTCCTGAAAGTCATCGGTGAAGGGTCTTTCGGTCGGGCTTTGTTAGTTCGATGTAAAAGCAGCAATGCGAAGTATGTGGTCAAGGAAATCCAGCTGCCAAAGGTAAGTGCAGTTACATAGCTTGTCCTGGATTAGACTTGAATTTTATTTATCATTTTACACTACCATAAATATGGAGAAACCAACTTTCTGTTCGAGTCCATAGTTTTAATAACTTTATAGCCTGGGGTCGGATATGGAAATGTGTTTTGTAATGTGCTGATAACCGGACTGCTGCCTGTGCAGAGAGGCGGAGGCTGTTGGTTTTGCTTACTAGAGAGACTTCATTCACGCTTGTATTTGCATTTTTATAGAATCGGACTAAACTGGAGAATTCGAGGAGGGAAGCCATCCTATTGTCCAGAATGAAACATCCTAACATTGTGGCCTTCCGGGAGGCATTTGAAGGTATTCACACACATTCCCATTCAAACCGACTCCAAGACATATTCAACTCCGTTGTCATACAGTTATTACAGAACAGGCAATGTGATTGTGTTTGTTTACAGCTGAGGACCTCCTGTGTATTGTTATGGAGTACTGCAGTGGAGGAGACCTGCTCCAGAGGATTCGGCACCAGAACACTACACAGTTCTGTGTTGATGAGGTCGGCCTCACTACCTGCAGCTGTTCTCACAAGTATGTGCCACTGTTTTGTTTCCTGTTTTATGTTGTTTCACAGATATATTTTTTTATCACCAGATCTTGAAGTGGTTTGCTCAAATGTGTGCTGGTGCAAAGCACATCCATGATAAGCAGGTTTTGCACAGGGATCTAAAGTCCAAGGTACAGTATTGTTAATAAGTGTTACTTTATGGTTAAAACACTACAATTTGTTGACATACGTAGAAATTATGAACTAATGAGGAGGAACAGACTTTCTTTCTCTGAATCAGAACAAGAAGTCAATACTATATTTTAGTATCATTAGTGTGAGCACTGCAGGGTGAAATGAACAATGGTAAAAATTGCTTTATCACAACACTATCTCCCACTTATGGATAATAACATTTTACTCTGTTTGGCTGCTGTTATTCATGCTTGATGTTAAATCATGGCTTCTCATTCATTTCCTTACCCAGAATATTTTCCTGACAGATAATGGGGAAGTCAAGCTCGGGGACTTTGGCTCAGCGTGTATTTTGAACAGGTACAGGAAGGGAACGGTAGCAGGTAATGCACTTTGTTTGATTTGCTGCTGTTACTTATTAACATCCACTCTTTTTGTAATTATGATGCAGCTCAAAGGCTTATGCTCAGACATATGTTGGGACACCATATTATGTGGCTCCAGAAATCTGGGAAAACAAGCCGTACAACAATAAGAGGTACAGTATGTTACTGTGTCTGTGTAGCTGGTTCTTACATTTCGTATGGCACAAGATAAAGTGAAAATGAAGATAAGCCTTAATAACTGTGGCTCAGTGTCCATGTGGGGAAATTGATGCATGCAACAGGATGTGTTAAATACACAAAGCAAAGAATATACACCCTCTTTTATATATAGCAGCAAAATATGAGAGCAGAAAACTACATATAATTCATGTTCCTACAGAGGTAGATGTACAGACAGAGGGGTACACAGGGTAAAAATAATTAGACTAATGCATATAAATGTAATGTTTGGATAAAACCATCTGTGTTACTATTCTTTTATTAGCCAGTGCTGCATGTGGGAGGCATTGCACCAACAGCTAGGGGTTAAAAACAGTCTCTATCTCAGCGCAGCAGTGATTATGTAAATCATAGGTGTGTTAGCCAGTCTCGTATCTCTTTGCCAGTACATGATGAATGTCTGATGTGAATCAATAAGCGTCTCTTGTGTCTCTGTGTCCTGCAGTGATGTGTGGTCTCTGGGCTGTGTTCTGTATGAGCTCTGCACTCTGCGACACCCGGTATTGGCCTTCCCTTCCTCTCAAATACTATCAGTGAAACATTGTGTTAAATAATTCTGCTGTCCTCTTACTGCACAGTGAGATACAGCAAAGCACTGTTGTGCAATGTTGGAGGTCCAGTATCTTCAGCTGACTTAGATTATCTGCTGTGTATTTTCTTGTGACGCAGATGTTCTTTGTAGTTTGTTGTCCTACAACCCTCTTGTGTCCAGTTCCAGGCACCCAGCTGGAAGAGTCTGATTCTTAAGGTGTGTCGGGGTGCGTACCCACCCCTCCCCAACCACCTGCTGTACGAGCTGCAGTATTTGGTCAAGCAGATGTTTAAGACAAACCCAAAAGACAGGCCATCCCTGCACACCATCCTAACATCTCACCGAGTTTCCAGACTCCTGCATTCACATCTGCCCTCCCAGGTATAAACAATGTTCATTTGAGCTCCCTGCGTGGTGACAGTCACTCACGCAGTTGAAACTGAAGTGATTTATAATAGTTGCCCATCCTCCATAACAGCATACTGTCAGTTATACAACTTCCCCAGTTTGGTGACCCTGTGTGGAATCTGACCTTTGACAAGTGGCTGTTAGTTCAGATGGCTGCAGAGCTCATGTTAAGTGTTTGAATTATTGCACTGCTTTGAATCTTTTAAAGGCAATAGAGCTGAAGGAACAAGGGAGGCGAACAGGTCGATGGAACAGAGAAGAGGGGAAGAAGGTGGCTAATCTTCTGGGAGAGAGGAGTTTAATAAAAACATCATTTGAAGGTACAGTCAAAGTTAACAGTGCCATCATGTTTCAAATTATTTACTGCTGCAGTTCTAGGAGGAGTGCATCACTGACTGTTTTGTGACGTCTGGTACAAACGTACATGTGGATGTCAGTGAGAAAATTAGCGCTGTTTTTAATATTTTCACCATTTCCAAACAAGAATTCTAAGAAAGCTTTCTAACCCTTCCCCCAGGAACGGAGTTAACTGAGGGTCGCTTTGAAAGTAGAGAGCCCGGCCATCGAAAGCAGTGGGCAGCTGAGCCATCGGACACTGTGCTGCAGGTGCTGGCCAACGCCAGCCTCGCTTCATCGGATAGCATGGCATCAGACAACCAGGCCCTCACAGGTTGAACTCATGGATGTATGAGCGTGTTGACAGTGTATGCATTTGGTAAAGTGTACAAAGAAAAGGTTAGTACATTTTGGAGAGTGAAATACAGCCTCAGTGTGTTTTATCTCTCTGTTATTCCAGGAGTGTCAGAGGAGTCAAAGGACAGCAGGCAGAGGAGACAATGGGAGAGGGAGCCTCCTGAGAGGCTTTTGAGTCTGTTGGAGAAGGCCCGGCTGAACAGAGCCTTCAGCACCTTTTTAATAAACAGAGGAGGTCTGTTAAAATACCTGAAACCATGTTACTTTAAAATAATAACCTTTGCTATAGAGCACAGCAAACACTAAAGATAGAGTTGTTAAATTTCTTAAAATAGTCATTTCAGTCCAGGTAGAATAATGTCAGTGTAGTACATGATATACAGTAAACAGCCATTTGTGGTGTTGTGTTTTCTATGTTCAGACGATGACCCTTTGGTTGGACCTCTCTCCCAGCCACAAAGAGACAGCACTGACGGGCCGGAGCCAGAAGTTGCTGTGGATGAGGACCGGCTGCAGCCTCGCTCTGATGACGAGGACACGTAAGTAGCCAGACTTGCAGTAGTTCGTGTAGTTTTACAAAATGTGCATGGCGTTGGAAAACAATTTAATCAAAAGAATAATAATAACATGTTTTTAATCTCATTGTTTGTGCTTCCAAAGCAGAGAATATGACTTGGAAGGCATTTTTCCTAACATATCCTTACAGGCTCTGTCAGATTAGACAGAAAGCATCACTGAACTGCCAACTGCAGGTCACTTCACAGATGTTCTATGAGGTTTAATTCCAGCCCCTCAATGACAGTCAGAGACTTGTTGTGAAGCATCTCTAGCTTTGTCTTGGCTAATCAAGTGTTCAAAAAGTGAAAGGGTCTGAATAGCTCCTGAAGCCATTGTATGGGTAAACATTTAAAATGTAATGTCTTCTCTTCACAGAGACTTTGAGGAAGAATCTCCATGTGACTGGATAGATGAAGTTGAGAAAATGTTTTCCAAACACTGAAGCCTCATTGCATCGCAGCCCACACAGTCACAAAGCCGACATTATTGTTTACATTTGTTTAAGACACTAACTGTGCACATATCATGTCCTGTGATGTATGTTGAACCAGGTCTTGCTCTTGTAAATTAGGACCAATTTTCATAGCAAGTTATAAGCCAGGTTTACAAAGACACAGTTAAGCTCACACAGGAACAGTGAGACAGCACATTTCTTTATACGGTATGTTTCAAGCTCTGTACAGATTTTTGAGAACTTGATCAACTGGTGCAACAAAACAAAAATGTTCATTAAATGTCGTTCAGCTCTGTCTCTCATTTCATTTGAATAACTGCTGTGTACTGTTCAAGTTACCAGTGATAGCATTCCAAGTAGATTGAGGCCATCTGGAAGCTCTGGTTTGGCTTGTTGGAGAAGCAGGACATATTAAACTGAGAGCAGCTGGGTCTCCGTGGGGTCACACCATTTCAAGTCCATTTCCTCTGCAATATCAGACTTGAACTAAACATGTTCAGTGTTTCATTCATTGGTATCTTGTGTCTTTTTTTTCTCTTGGCAAGACACTAACAAATGTAAATCTGGCCTGTTGTGTTCATTTTAATATGCAGTGAGCACAGTGGTGTAGCCACAGTGAGATGTCAGTGCTGGTCTTTCCTACAGTAAATGTTGATTATGCACCACTAGGTGGGGCTGAAGTCATTGCTGTGAGCCTTGTGGAGCAGGCAGGAGTGAGAAAAGCTATGGTCTGCTTCAGGTAGAATTTTGCTGAAATCCTGTTTATATTACACATCAGATGCCGTCAGATAAATCTGTGCATGCTCCTCCTCCTTGTATGCAAATGTGTTCTCAGTTGCTGGCACATTACAGGGGAACGTGTAGAGCCTGTTATTCTCTTCACTTTGGCAAATTAAAGGCTTAACAATATGAAACAAAAGCAGACAACAATGAGACAAAGACCGAGCCTCGCCTTAATGACAGTTTGAGCTCAACAGGATATAGATACTACAGGCCCTTGAATTAACAAAACCATAATAGTGCTGATTCACCAACAGTCACACCAGAGATGGATAATCCTGCTGCCAAAGTTCCTCCATTGACTGAAGCTTCCCATTGGCTGGCAGGAGGACTTCACTGTTTGAGCCCATGATGTGTTTTATGTGAGGAGGCTCAGGAGTTATCTTGTAGACACACTGAATTCCCCCCCCCCATCCATGTCCAGCATAAATACAGATAAGGTTGCATAGCAGAGCTACAACATCATGTTGTGTGTCCTGCAGATAGGGGGGTCTGCCAGCAGTGGTCCTACAGGCTAGACAGTGTCTTCACAGTGTCTTGGGTTTGTTTGCTTACTTTTTGATCAGATATTTCCAGATCTAAATTAGGACACACTTCAAATTTTAGACTATACTGTAATGTTCTTTATTTGATACTAATGCATTGAGGAATATTGTTTTAATTTTTAAAAAAGGCTGAAACACAGGAAACTTCATATTTGGCTACTATGGCATCAGATTGGAATCAATGTCAAAATCTTTATTCTCAGCCCTAATTCAAGCTTTTTAATTGCTATTTTCTGTTACACTGAATCTGCTCTAAATGTAATACTGGATTAATATGGAGTTAATCCTTGAATTAATGACATTGTGCAAGTAACTGCCAGGACACGCAGCTGATTTACAGCCTTTATGTAAACTTATTTCATAGGTTTAATGTTCATCTGTATGTTTGTTATTACAGGATATTATAAACATAATGCAATTAGCACTGCCCAGTATACTGCAGGAGTTACAGTATTTCAGGGTTGTTGGTTTGGATTTAATTATACAGCTGTTTCTGTAATTGTTGGATCAAAGGTGCAAGACCTGACTTGGAAAAAAAAATTCTGGCTGAACAGTTTTATGAAGGTCAGAAAATACAGAGGCAAACAAGCTGATGAACAGGGGCTTCCTCTTGCAGGAAGGATGTGAAGCTTTCTGTTGTATCTCAGTGGCTATAAATGGGATAAAAAGACATTTCTTTTTGAATGAATTGCTGCATATCAGCACACTTTTACAATGTATATTAAGTCTGAGTGGAAGTGAAACATTTATTGTGAAACAGACTGAATCTGACTCATTGCTCTCACTGGAAGAGACGGAAGTAAAATTTGCAACAACCCCCTCATATTTTAAGTGCTAACCTCCCTGCTGTGTAAGTGCAGGCATGACCACAATGCCTTAATGTTACAGCTCGCGTGTGAGCTGAGCAGCTCACAGTGTAAGTGAGACACACTGATGTACAGTCACATTTCCTCTCACTTTTCTCTGTTCATCTTACCTTGAAGTCTTGCTCATTTTAAAATGTGCTACATCCTGTATTTCAGTATCTACCCAGAGTCACTATGAGGTTGCATCTATAACCTCAGGTTGCACTCAGACATCTAATCTGAAGCACTTTATTGATTTAGTTCCTGCTCATCCTTATGACCTGATAGCAAACAGGTCAAGTGACTTCCTCTCTTACCAATGATGTACAAAAGGCTTTACATTTTGTCATCTTTCTGAGGCTGTCCACACACCTTGACCTGTCGACCCTCAGCTTCTGTCATTGCCCTTGATGAAATATCGACACTTGTTATCTATGACAATTTCTGCTCGCCTTTTGTTTCCCTGCCTCAGTGTCTGTTTTTGTGGCCTGTTTTCTGAATGTCCCCAGCTTCACTCAGGAAGAGCCCTGCAGATGCATGATGACCCAGTGATCTCTGTCTGGCTACTGATGTCTAGAAAGGCATTTTCTAAGCAAGTCCTATTCCAGTTTTATTTTAGAAAGGGAGCCTTAGTTTTTACATTTCTGTTGTGTTTTTTCTTGATATTGATACCTTAATTATTGTCATGTATTGATGGTTTTAGTGGACATCTGTAGCCCCACTACTATCTCCCACACAGTGAAGCGAGTAATGAAGCCTGCTGCCATGACTCACCCAGTACAGAGAAGTGCTGTTTATTCTTCACAGGCAGCAGCTCTTCCTGTTAACAAAGCACTTAGGCGCTGCAGTTTAGAGTCTCTTTGCAACTATAAATATGGGAGCTGTCATTGTTATGATTATTTCATGCCCTCTGTAATGACCCTCCTTTGTCTGCTGCCACTGTTTTGTTAGTCTGTATCAGACAATAGGGACTGACGTGGCCAAGCAGAGCCAGGCCTAGAACAGCACGATTCATCCGCTGCTCAAAATAAAAAAAGGTCAGGAACAGTTCAGTTTGCATCCAGGGGTTGTGTGAAGTGGGACACTGCCAGCTCTGTGCTGGTTGTTTGATCATTTGTAGTTTTAAATGCTGCTATTTTTGGTAACTCATATGTGTGTTGAGTCCTAACAGGCCACCCTTAGGTAGGGTCACAGGCTGTATTGTCCTGTCTCCTGACCATGCTTCCTTCTATCCAATTACAGATCAATAGCAAACAGGAGTTTCAGTGGAGTTGTTAAAAGTCTTGCTCTTATCATTTACTAAAAGCTGCTTTACCATTTTCTTATGAAATAATAAGTACACTGTTCCATTTTATTGTATTATGTGGTTGTGCTTTTTTATTTTTAATCTCAGATGTAGTTTTAAATGTTTAAATGTTCGGTTCCTTCCATACGTAAGAAGGACTTTAAACATCCTGTTTTGTAGATAACAGCAGAACTGTCATATGATATCTTGTAACTCTGGCTTCTTTATCACCTGCATACTGCACATACTGTACTAATCTGAACATGAAACTCATCTCACACATATAGTCCTCCCCCGCTTTAAGATTTCACTGCTCACCTGCTTGTGTTTGCAAAACATCACACCTTCATCATCATCACTGTTTATAGCCTCCAGAAAACCATGAAATGTGGTTTTAAATGAGCATGAGCTGTTGCACAGGCTTCCCATGCATTACTCTCCTGAACAGAACATTCTCACAGTAAAGACAGCTGTAGGCTTTATTGCTCAGCTTGTGGTCTGACGAAGGTAGAAATTTGTACCTGCCTTTAAATCACAAAATGAGTTTGACATAGATTCATTAGAGCTTGAGAAACAGTGTAATAGTCCAGGCTCCAATATGAATTACAACATCCAGACTTGTGATTCATTGTAGTGGAACCGTTAGTATTCATATCTCATTTATATAAAGAGATGCATCTCTTCAAGTTCAAACAGGAAACCAGATCAGTAAGTTAATGATTAGTGTCTTTATCAGCTCTGGAGATTCCAAACACATATAATTCTGATTGCATCATCATCAAAATGTTTCACACAGTGATCCTCTTTCGTTTTAATATGTGGTGAAGGACCAAACTAATGATGCTCCATGGTTTTTGCCCATTTACTAAATTTACTAAACTTAATACAACAATTTTGTAAATATTGTCCAGTGTTTTAGATTTTATACTGTGTTTTGTTAAAGCAGCCATCAGCTTCCGTTCATTACCATATAGCACGGAAAGCTTTTCATACACTCTCAAAGCTTGTAGTGAGGTTCAAATAAACTGCTGTCTAAATGCTTGCTATAGATTATAAAACTTAAGCAACAGCAACAGATTTTTATAACTTCAAGACATCAGTGAGAAACAGTAGTTCTGTGCAGGTAATTATCTTGTCTTATCTGTCTGCTACACAGGGCTAATTCTGTGTTTTGTTTTGAGGTGCCAAAGATAAGCCCGGGGGGTATCAGTGAGCCATGTCCTTCCCACCTTGTGACCACAGTGTCAATAAATTAGATGTCTCTCCAAGTCCCTGGTTCAAAAGGATGCAGAGGTTCTAGTTTGAACGTACCATCTTTAGGTTTGAGTAAGAAATTTCAGTGTTTTTGATGGAGATAAATCTCTTCAGAAAAGAGCAGGTTGAGCAGAAAAGGACATCACCTCACTCAGGAATCTAACAGTGAATTTCTGTGGTTAAAGGAGTCTGAGTTACTGCCGAGGAAGAAAGGGAACGCACTGTGTGGTCAGAGGCTCTGTGGAAATTCCTCCTGGGGAACATGCTGACCTCAAAGCTGACCTGTAAGGGTCAGCCTGTGCTATGAACATTTATTTATCAGTCTGTGCTATAATATTAGAGGGTATTAAGCTGCTGCCTAAAACATGAGAGGTGGATTTTAGAATGCAGTATTTTTTTCTGGTGAGAACAAGACTAAACAGATTCAAAATGTCAATATGGGTTCAGCATTGCTCAAGAGCTGCAGTAATGGACTGCAGGTAATAAGCTAACAAATATTTTTTTTAAATGAGACTATGACCCCTTCCAACACTTGATAATCTGTTACTGGAATAAACTAAACCAAATTATTACATTACTAATTGCTTCATTTCTTATTCAAATTAGGTTTATTAACTAATTCAGTAATACCATTTTAATAAAACACTGACCAAGTAGTAACTCAACTTACCACAGTCTTATTCCTGTAAACTCTCACATTGTTAGCATAATTTTGCACGATTGTTTGTAGTATAAGTATTTATATGAATCTACAAACTGTTTTCAGCATGATGTTATATGGAGTTTATTGTTGCATAAACATATCACAATTTTACATCATTTTGTTCGTTTTTGTATTTGCTAAAAAGACACTTTGACAGGACATGCAGGACATGAGGCTGCTGTGGGGTTTGACCCAGTGACCTTTCCCATCTCCCATGAGACTGTCAGTTGCACCAGTGGGCTGCCCTCTCTGGTTAGGAGCTGTAGCCATAAGAGAGGATTAATGTGTTCACAGTGGCTGCTCAGACTTGGTTAAAGCTCCCAGGAGTTTTCAGAGGGAGACTAAGAAAAGCCCAACCTGTCCCACCATTACACACCTGAGCATTGTATATTTTTCTCTAACAGTCAGGTTGAAACACTCAAACTGAAGCAAAAGACTTGAAGACTGGATGTGCTGGGGTGGAGCTAACCTGCAGTGAATGACTTTAACATACAAGGTGGTGTTAACGGGAAATAAATCTGTCAGCCCCAAAACGTGACTGCAACAATGTGTGTGTCAGGATGTGAGTGAGTGTGTACGGGAAATCCTAGGTAGATTCACAGAACTGTTCACTTCCCACAAGTTTCATTTCATGCTTGGACCTGTGTCATTTTGGTTTAACACAAAGCTGCAGATACACATCTGACGTATTTCAAAATGTTAAATGACGTCTACACACACACACACACACAACCCACATATCCTCACTAAATTTGTTCCTCATTTGTTCTTAATATGTTTCTGTTCTGAAACCAGGGTATGATTATTCTCAGTTTGGGTTTGAGCCACAGACCAGTCTTTCTCCATGAGTCATCATAGATCACCTCTGTGCAGTTTCATGGGGAAGTGCTGGGCTTGGAAACTAATGTCGTGCACGCTCCAACCACAATTTTCAAGAACAAACATGCTCCAAATTCTTGCCTTAAGATACAGACTCGTGTTGTTAATGAAGAGAAGAACAATGACTGCATTGTACGCACACACTTTGTTAAATGTGGATGAAATTTGAACTAATTTTATTTCCTGTTTACATGGCTGAACTATATCTAAGACCAGCAAGGGCTTTACCTTGGTTAACAGGTTGAACACTGTGTATAGTATAAATGTTTTGGATAACACCATGACACCAGCGATGGGAGAATTTGTGTTACACCCTGCTTCTCCTTTTTGTTTCATTTCAAAGATGTAATGCATCCAAGAGCTGATCTGGTCAAATACCTCATCCAGGAAGTGATAAGGCCTGTTTATGGTTCGAGGTGACAGAGAAATACAGAGGATTACATGTGAGTAGTTGGGGCAGTTATTTAGTTAACCTCCCACCTTCCAGTGATCTCATTCCACCTCTAGTTATTTGTTTGGTGATGCCTCTGATGATTTTAGAAGGACTGTTGTGCTGGCACAAGCAAGATCCTTCTTTTATGACAACCACCTCCTGGCAAATTATTACCAATCATGATGTTCTGTCTCCTGCATTGTGGTTTTTATAGCCCCCTCCTTCAGGAAAATTGTCTTGCAAGCAAGTAAAGTGCCCCTTTGGAAGGTGACATACTTTTTATAGAACAATAATACTACCCATTTACCCCAAATCAAGGCGAGACTCTAAATACCAGAAATGTGAACTGTGATTCTGGTGTAATTGTCGGAAAATTGTGCAAATATCTAAATGGAAACCAACCACACCAGGGTATTTATAGCCACTTCCTAAATTTTTGAATTTCATCATGTGATGCAGACTGAATCTGGGGATCCTGCCCTGGTCTCACCTCACCCAACCGCCTCTTCCCCAAACGTCCACACATAAGGTGGTGAGGTCTCTGTCAACACCTCAGCAGAAATTCCCCCAGAGGATCTCTGGTCGTTTGGGGCTGACAGAACTTCAAAAGAGCCATTAAGAGGCTCATTAGAGGAAACATGCTGGATTTACCACAGGGAAAAGAGTGACCTAAAGCTGTAGGTGAGAGAGTAAATCCAGACTTGTTTTAGTCTCCACTAAGACGCCGCTGACTGTGATGACCCTGATGAAGACAACGTCTCAGCCAAAACATTGGTTTTGGTTTGTGTGACCTTCACTGATTTCAGCAGTCATTTAAACTTACTTATATGATGTGTCTCTAAAGGCTGATTTGTTTAAATGAACTAGACACAACTACTGGCTGGCAAACAGTCTTCAACTGTAACAAAAATGTACAGAGATTTACTTGTGTAAAATTGTCTCTCTTTTTTTTTTTTTTTTGCATTACTTACACAGTAAAGTTTAATAGATCCTCAGTCTATCTCACATTACACAAGAACACTGTGATGCATGTTCACATCTGACCTTACCAGAGCAATGCAGAACAAAATGCATGTGATGACAAACAGTGGAGCATCTGTGTTTTCTCACCATATATCCTGCTGGGAAGGAGCGGTCAGCCTGATTAGATTATTGCTGTGTGTGCAGAGGAGCCTGCTGGGCTCACGTGGGAGACGCAATCCCTGATGCACTACACTCCTACAAGTTTTAGTGTTTAGTGACTACACAGCTCGATGTTCTTGACATTAAGCAATAAAATGGGAACAACACAGAAATTCCAAGAAGTTACATCAGTTATTGTAAATGAGGAAGGTTTTAATGAAACATTCAGTAAGACCAGAGCTTACTTCCCTTACTTACTGTATTTGCTTTAGATACAAAATGACAACTAAAAAGTTTAATTCCTTTGTTTGTTTGTTTGTTTGTTATCTGTCCCTTTCTGTGTCGGCCCTGACCTTTGGCACAGATGACAACAACCATGAAAATCAGGCAGTCAAATAAAGGTTGTATGTGCGGAATACACAAGCTGAGGACTTCCTGACATGGCCACAGAACTATGCATAGCAATCGATTTATGATGTGTGGTAATCCTCTTGAATTAGATGGTAAGATGTCTGCTCAGTCTTGGAGGAGTTATAGTTATTGATGTGCAGATGATGTGAATTGCCTCAGTGTTAAACTGTATGTTTGGTTTCAAAACTCCCAGGTTTTTAACACAGTCCTTAAATTTCACACATGGCAATAAAACCAGTTGTGTGCATAACTGTGGTACTGATGCCATGTGAGTCAAGGGTATGACTGCCATGTGAGTCAAGGGTATGACTAATATGCCGCTAACTGATCTTCAAGCTATGCCAGTAAAGTTTAGAGTAACATATGTTTTCAGTTATTCACTCTCACGCTGTGTATACTCCTCACTTGTACATGTATCCATAGTTGGCAAATATTTCATATATCTGTTTTTAGTGCACTGCAAACAGCACATTTTTATTAATATTTTTTATATATAATTCGACTTTGATGTTGTTTTTTATAAATTTAATGTCATGAGAAATGTTTTCAGTTATGGCCAATGACTGTTAGAAGCGTAATCCTCTTGCTGGTTCTTACACCACACTTACATACTGTACATATTTATTTATTGTGAATAGTCCATCGTTGTCAGTTTTTGTTAATGAGGACTTCCGCTCCTCCCCCACTATTTGCCACACAAGAAGCTGGCACTCCCCACTGCCAGTCAGACAGACACAGTCTACTTTCTATTTCCTCTTCTTTGCCTCCTCATTTGCACAACAAACATTTACATTTAGCAGTTAAATGGTATGAAGTTACACCTGTCTGCTGACATGTCAGTGCATTTAATGATGAACAAATTACAATGAAATGTTGCCAGAACAAAAAGGGCCTACTGTGACCTACTTGTAATTCACAATGTAGAAACACAAACCCCTGTACAATATATATCTTGATATAACTTCATGTTAAATTAACAAATACTATTCTAAACTTACCATGGAAATATACACGTATACATGCACATGTAGCATTCTACAGTATAGCATAACTGTGCTGCTGTTCAGTGATCACATTCCCTTCTAGGTCACTGGCAGAGCAGTTGTGCTTAACACAATTACAGTATATTCCACAGGAAAGGGAAAGCAACAGTAATAATCCACAGCTGTGAACAAACGGTCATGTAGCAGTAATACTGCAGAGGCCAAACATGTCCAGGTCCAAACATTTGCCCTGAGATGAAGACTGAGATAATACTTGTTTGACACGTGCTTCTTAAAGCACTAAAAGTGCTATCCCATTGCCCCATTCTATGGAAGGATAGATTTTAATACTGCAGAGTTTAGCAATCCCACTGTCACACTGAAGACTCATTGTTGAACACTTTAGCTTTGAGATTCCTCAGGCTGTACTGCACGGTGGAGCTGGTTTCTGAGTGCATGGCCTCAGAGAACTTGTGGTCATACATGTGGCTGGTTTGAGACTTCCTCTTGATAGAGTTCTGGATGGTCTCTGAAGTGAAGTAGTAAACAATGGGATCAAAGCAGCAGTTGGATACAGCAATGCAGAGGGCTATGGGGTAGATGGTTCGGACCACAGACTCCGCAAAACAGCCCTTCAAGGTATTGGTTCGGACAAGAGCGTAGAAAACCAAGTTTACATTGTAGGGGATGAAGCAAAAACAAAAAATAGAGAGATGTACCATTATCATACGCAGGATCTTTTTTTTGTCCAGCTTCCCCCCACGACTGATGGTTTGGGGGCGACGCAGGGTCTGCAGCACCATGATGGAGCAACAAACGTTGAGTAGCAGTGGGATGAAAAAGCCCACTGTCTCTATGAAGATCACCACTTTGGACAGTTGAGATTTCCACTGTTTGGAGGAGAAGTTCTCAAAGCAGAAAATGGCATTTGTCTTATTCTCATTAGGGGAGCGAACTAACACGTACCCTGTGGGAAGACTTACAGCCAGCACCAGCACCCACACAGCAATTTGACTCTAACAGGTACCCTGCGGGAAGACTTCCAGCCAGCACCAGCACCCACACAGCAATACACACTATCTTAGCATTGCGTTTGGTCCTGAGTGTCCTAGAGCGAAAAGGGTGCACAATGGCTAAGAAGCGATCCACGCTAATGCAGGTGAGGAACAGCATGCTGCCATACATATTGGTATAGAACAGTGAGACGGAGATGTTGCAAAGTGGGCTTCCAAAAGGCCAGTTCTGGTTGATGACCGTGCAAAGTATTCTTCCAAAAGGCCAGTTCTGGTTGATGAAGTAAAAGACCCTCAGAGGCAGTGTGAAGACAAACAACAGGTCAGACACTACCAAGTTCATCATGTAAGTCGTGGTCTCGTTCCTCAGCTTCAGAGAGCAGGTGAAAATATACATGGCTATGACATTTGTGATCAGTCCCACCACAAACACAAGGCTGAAGATGGTGCTGTACAGAGGGTATTTGAAATCATCAGTCTTGTTGCATGTAAAGCTGTTTGTTGAGTTAATTCCAGTCTGTGGCGTGGGGGAGACGGTACTGTACATTCTGAGAGACAAGGAGTGGAGGGACAAGGGGTGTTTGTTATGTAATAGCTATACAATCATTGGGCTGCCCTCTATAATGAAGGGAGAGGAAAGCATGCAGTCGTCTAAGAAATCAGGCTACTGGCATGAACACAACTGTCCATGTGAGAGAGAAGTGCTGCACATGGTTAACATGATTGTCTCCCCTGTCTTGAGGTAGTTCTTGTGGGAATTACCTCATGCTGAAAAGTCCCCTCCCCAAGGACAGAGATTCAGGCTCAAGCGTCCACCCCTCCCCCCGTCTTGTCTCTCAACCAGGCTGCACCCCACAAGTTGTAGGCTGAGCTTTACTTACTCAGATGAGCTAGTCAGACAAATGTGTTCCCTTTCCATTCAAGGCATCCCCAACCAACACAAACGTCTGAGTCCACAGAGGGAATGATGACATATCCACATTCAGGTCCATTAAAGAGATGTCCTCATGGCATAATTCCTTCTCTTTGTCAAAAGTTGGTCCTGTGTTTTTGTCCTTTTCAGTCCCACAGCAGCAACGTTGTCATCAGCTTTCCACCTCTCATGAGGTGCTGGCCAAAAACTACAGATCTCTCCCCGGAGCAGAGATGACGCCTTAGCTGAGCTCCTGCTCTCTCTCCCCGTCTCTATGTCACAATGTGAGTGTGTTGCACTGCCCGTCTTTATGTCACAATGTGAGTGTGTTGCACTGTTTGTCCTCGGGGTCTGATTCTACTTCCCTCCCTCTCCCTCTCTCTCTCTCTCTCTCTCTCTCTCTCGCTCTCTTTCTCTGTCTCCCTCTCTGTCTCTATGCCCAGGTTGCTCAACACATCCTCAGGCTCAGATTTAGTTCTCCTTTGCACCAGTATGGCAGACAGTTTTATACTTGGAGTAGAAAAGAAAGCAGCTGTAGCAACTCCGCCCACTGCCTCCAGTTCATCTCCTCCTACTCCTTTGTCTGCTCTTAGTTAAAGAACCAACCAAAATAGTGTTGCTTTGTGAGGGTATTCATCAAGACTTTATAAGAGTCCAGAATTAGCTGAAACACTGCCTGTATTTTAATCTTGATGCTTATATATTTAAATAAATGTTTTGAGCTCCTGCCACCACTTTGAGGCCTGTTATAAAGCAATTTTTGATATTAGCTAAAGTTTAAAACAGACTTTATAGGGCCAAGACTCCTAGTGTTTACTGCAAATACATTTTTTTGATTTTGATATTAAAGCACAATAAGTGCTGCATTGTGATCTGAACCATAACTGAATGATAACCACAATAAAGGATGGGGTCTTCATGACTATTTAGGCTAAACAGTGATGTAATGAGTGAAAACAATGTACAGTATATAACACCTACCTTTTAAAGCAAGACTTCCAAGAGTATAATGCAGTATTTTACTCTGTGGTATTGCAAAGTACTTCAAGTATTTCTTGTACCACTTTACAGCATGAGAGAGAGTTTTAAAAATCTTTTTAAAGATCAGTATTACCTTGGACTTTAAAAGAATTGTAGTTTGACTTGTTTTTAGTGAAGCTGTTACTAAAGATAGCAGATCAAACGTGTCTGGGAAGTTCACCAAACCCATGCAAGAGCCTGAGGTGACTGCCTCAGCAAGTCTGAAGGGAAGTGCAGGGAAATGGAATGAAATGCCTGTGTGGGGAGCAGCTCTGCTAGAAAAGCACAGTGTTTTATTCTGCAAGGGACACTGGAAATGACAGAACAAAACCTTTCTCTATTCTATGGGTTTTCAGCTGCCCTTGTCTGTCCCTGCCCACAGCTTTCTCTTCTCAGTGCCCTGTTAAACTTGCATTCAAGTTTTTCTTCAGTACAAACGTTCCTGTTGTCAGTAGGTATAAACATTAGGGCCTTTGTTACAAGAAAAGTGGCTTCAAAGAACATGAAAGTTTTGCTTTCATTTCTACAGTACGGTGATTTGCTTGAGGGTATTTTAGTTTTGTGTTTGACCGCGTCAGATAGATACCTGGCTGGGTTTCCTGTCAGCAAACAGATGCATGTCTGGCAGAACCACAAGTGTTTTCCTGCCAAATCAACCATTTGTAGTTTGTTTTTGAATTATACCATGTAAAGATGATATTGTTCAGCTGATTTTTATTGGTTATAGTAATATTTCCCCATCAGAACTGACTCCAATGACACAAACACGTGTTTTAGATCAGTAACATGACACTAATCCAATAATGGTTCATTTTGACTTCACAGAGTTGCCAAAAATAGCCAAACAAATGAAAGAAAATCTTGCAGAGAGTCAAAGAAATGGTGGGTGTCAGTCTTTCTTTATCAGTCCAGCACAAAATAAACACCATCAATGCCAGAGTGAAATCTTCAAGAAAATGGGAAAACATGTATTAGTGTCTTTTACTCACAAAGCAGTTCCATCCAGCTCGTAAAAACAAGCTCTTCACATGCAAGCATGTGGTCACTAAACAAAAACATGTGCCTGAAATCCCTGGACAGTTACATTTCCCACAATGCCAGGAAA
This sequence comes from Monopterus albus, assembly GCF_001952655.1. NCBI lineage: Eukaryota > Metazoa > Chordata > Actinopteri > Synbranchiformes > Synbranchidae > Monopterus > Monopterus albus. Next base: position 1,429,520 of record NW_018128030.1, on the reverse strand, counting down.
CTGTCCGGTACACCCAAGGCTAAGGATGAAAGTTTTCAAATACAAAAGCAAAATGCATTAGAAAGAGAGTGACTGTACTGTATGTGATGTAATGTTGTTGTGTAATAATCATCAGTGGCAATTTTTAATTCTGACCGGTTCTTTTGTCTGAAGGCCCCAAGAAGTAACACTCAGGAAACAGGAATCAGCTTTAAGTAGATTTATTTTCTTCTGGTTAAATGCAGAGTTATTACAGCGCTGGGCTCTGAGAGATGACAAGTCTCCAAGAGCCTCAATAATCACAAATCATTCAC
>NW_018128030.1:1426971-1428923 GCF_001952655.1 Monopterus albus | reverse complement strand
ATAAGAGCCAGGTTAATACTGATACATGGTGCTGTTAATGAAACACAAACAGTCATACTAAACTTTATTATTATAAAGCAAAATAATACTAACAGTAAATAAAACAACTGCAACTCCTGAAATCAAATCCTAACACAGTCACAAAAGTGGTTAGACAAGACCTGAAGATTTAATGACAACCCCAAACCTTGGCACAAACTTAAACTCGAGCATCCTTAAGGAGACATTCTGCATTTTTACCTTTTGTCACACACAACCAGAATTAGTGAAATATGTTTTTGGCACAGCATATACATATCACAAGGCCACATAATAAATAATAATTACAGTGTTTATGTTGTTAATGTTATGTATCACATTTGAAAATGTCATTAAATCTAATGAAGTATAATGTTCACATGACCATTTTGGGGCTTCTGTTGAAACACACCTGATTGAAGCTGTTGAAGAGAACGCACATCTGATTTTAACACACTGAAGAAAACCTCCCGTGTCTGAATGAGCTATACGTAATACCAAGAGAGTGAGAACCATATCTTTATTTTCTTGATCTTCATCTTATCTTGGGAAGTTGACTTCCACCTACAGTGTAATTTACATCAGAATAAACCTGACGTGAAAAACACCAGCACCTGCTGTGGGTCTGCTCCCCCACACTGGCTTATCACCTTAAAGCTTTAGAGGGTTTTGTAAAACAAACACTCCCCACCTTCACCTTCAAACCCTTCACCCTCCCTACTGCAACCACTGACACTGACTTTTACAGTACAAGCCCTTTTATTAGCAGCATGTCTTGTCAACAAGAGCTATAATGTCTTTCTTTACTTGATAGCCTCTGTAGTGCCAAAGCTAAAGTAATTTTGGGAATCGAACCGCTAATCCTCCGGTTAGGAAACGACCCACTCTACCTCCTGAGCCACAGCTGCCCCGACTTTGGCCGACTTGTTGATTTTGATTATGCTAAATAAATAAATGGCTTGTATGCAACTCAGGAACAAAAAGATTAAGTGAAACATTTAATTATTATAACATTAATGATTTTGGACTTTTTGGCACTTGGTGTAAAATATATCTGTGTCCTAGATTCAGCATAAAGTAGTAAACGCTTTAGGTTAGGCTCTACTTTATTTAAAGTCAGAATAACTGGGTCAAGAGGTGAACACTGTGTTTGGACTTAAAATACCTTAGCTGTCATTTTCTTTTTATGGCTGAAGTTTTATGAGTGCACAGTAGTCGTGCAGATTGCTTTACCTTCCTGCTTCGTTTAAATGTTGCTCACCATGCTGTTATTCCAAGTGATCTGTTACACCGCTGATTTTAATTTTGTCTCACAGGTACTGTACAAATAAACAGCACAGTATCAAATCAAATCAAATCAAATTTTATTTGTAAAGCGCCAAATCACAACAAAAGTCATCTCAGGACACTGTAGGCTCCAGTTCTTGTTACCATGCTAACTCTGAGAGACGAAGCAGTCCCAGTAACTTCAAAACAGTGCTGATTTATTCAAAGAATCACAGGTAAAATTTACATTACACGCTCAGATATCTTGCACCTCCAACATGCACGCAGGCAGATGTAAGATGAAAGACCCTGAACCACAGCAGGCCTATACATTATAACACCTCGGTTGGGCTAGCCCCATACTACACAGAAATGTCAACCGAGACGTCTCTGTTACCAGCTTTGCAGCTGGTCATAACAGTAGTCAAAACATGAAGCAAATCAATGTGTGAATGTGTGTGTCTGTTGGTTAAGTGGTGTGTAGCTAAAAACATTCTCACGACCTCTAGTACATGTCGTGACTTGAACATAAGAACATATTATGGCTAAGGCTACAGTTATACACATCATAATAATAATAATATTAAACACCCTGTCTGCTGACAGTCATCAACTCTTCTTTCTGGTAGCCTTGACCAGATGTACCCTGCAGAAACTCATAAGCAGGC
>NW_018128030.1:1413850-1426721 GCF_001952655.1 Monopterus albus | reverse complement strand
GAGAGGACACACTATGGGAGAGAGGAGACACAAAGTTAGTGATGTGTAATGGTGGCATATAGAAGCATAGGGAGAGAGAGGAGAGGGGAGGAGAGGGGAGGGGAGGAGAGGAGAGTAGGAGGGGAGGGGAAAGAAACTCAGAGCATCATGGGGCCCCCAGCAGCCTAGGCCTATAGCAGCATAACTAAGGGAGGGCTCAGGGTCACCTGATCCAGCCCTAACTATAAGCTTTATCAAAAAGGAACGTCTTAAGTCTAATCTTAAAGGTAGAGAGGGTGTCCGCCTCCCGAACTGAGACTGGGAGTTGGTTCCATAGGAGAGGAGCTTGATAGCTAAAGGCTCTGCCTCCCATTCTGCTTCTGTGGACTCTAGGAACCACAAGTAAACCTGCACTCTGAGAGCGAAGTGCTCTGTTAGGATGATAAGGCTCTACGAGGTCTTTAAGATACGATGGAGCCTTGTCATTAAGGGCTTTGTATGTTAGGAGAAGGATTTTAAATTCTATTCTGAATTTTACAGGGAGCCAGTGGAGAGAAGCTAATATGGGAGAGATATGATCTCTCTTGCTAGTTCCTGTCAGTACTCTGGCTGCAGCATTTTGGATTAACTGGAGGCTTTTTAGGGAATTATTGGGACATCCTGATAGTAAAGAGTTACAGTAGTCCAGCCTGGAAGTAACAAATGCATGGACCAGTTTTTCAGCATCACTTTGAGACAGGATGCTCCTGATTTTTGCAATATTGCGTAGGTGAAAGAAGGCAGATCTAGAGACTTGGTTTATGTGTGATTTAAAGGACATATTCTGATCAAAGATGACTCCAAGGTTCCTCACAGTAGTACTGGAGGCAAGAGCTATGTCATCTAAAGTAACTATATGATTAGACAGCAGATTTCTAAGGTTTTCAGGCCCAAGCACAATAACTTCAGTTTTGTCAGAGTTTAGAAGTAAGAAGTTGCAGGTCATCCAGGCCTTTATGTCTTTAAGACATGCTTGAAGTTTGACCAGCTGACCTGATTCATTTGGCTTCATAGATAAATATAACTGAGTATCATCTGCATAGCAATGGAAATTTATGTTGTGCTTCCTGATAATATTGCCTAAAGGGAGCATTTATAAAGTGAAGAGTATTGGACCTAACACAGAGCCCTGTGGAACGCCGTGACTAACTTCAGTTTGTGTGGAACATTCGTCATTAACATGAACAAATTGAAATCTTTCTGATAAATAAGATTTGAACCAACTTAGCGCAGTTCCTTTAATCCCAATAACATGTTCAAGTCTCTGCAGTAAGATGCTGTGATCAATGGTGTCAAAAGCAGCACTGAGACAAGTCCTTTGTCTGAGGCTAGGAGAAGATCATTGGTGACTTTCACCAATGCGGTTTCTGTACTATGATGGACTCTAAATCCTGACTGAAAATCCTCAAACAAATCATTCTTGTGCAAGTGGTCACATAACTGCTTTGCAACAGCTTTTTCAAGGATTTTGGAAATAAATGGGAGATTGGATATTGGTCTATAATTAGCTAGGACACCTGGGTCAAGAGTAGGCTTTTTGAGTAGAGGTTTAATTACTGCAAGTTTAAAAGCCTGTGGAACATAACCTGTTAATAGAGAGAGGTTAATCAGATCTAGTATGGATGTGTTGATTAGGGGAAAGACGTCTTTGAGCAGCCTGGTCGGGATGGGGTCCAGGAGACATGTTGATGATTTAGATGAAGCAATTGTTGAGGTCAACTCAGAGGGATCTATAGGGGAGAAGTAGTCCAAGTATAAATGAGGTCTTACAGATGTTTCTAAAGCCATTGTAGTAGATGGCACATCTGCGAGAGCTGTGGGAGTGGTTCGACCCATTTTTTCTCTAATAGTTGTGATTTTATTTGTAAAGAAGCTCATGAAGTCATTGCTGCTGAGATCTAAGGGAATGTTAAGCTCAACAGCACTGTGGCTCTTTGTCAGCCTGGCTACAGTGCTGAAAAGAAACCTGGGGTTGTTCTTATTTTCCTCAATCAGTGATGAATAAAATGCGGTTCTGGCACTATGAAGGGCTTTCTTATATGTTATTAAACTATCTTTCCAGGCTATGAAAAACTCTTCTGACTTAGTGGAGCGCCACCTCCTTTCCAAGTAGTGAAGTAAACTCCCATAAGACTGAGAAACTGAAAGACTAAACAGTCTATGCTTCAGTAACTATGCAGAGTGGTACTGAAGATCAAGTTAGCTGATGTTTGTTTACAGCTTCCATAGATACTGAGCCATGAAACTCAAAACGTGAACATATAGTGCAGCAGTCAGGTGTGCCAACAGGATGTGGTGTTTCAACTGCCCTCATTTCTGAGCGGTGTGTAGGAGGCAAAAGCTGGTGATAGAGAAAAAGCTTATGTAAGAAGTTAACTAAATTATGTTATCAAAACAGGGTAAGATGGGGTGGTGGGAGACGTGGAATTGTGCCAGTGACCGTTGGGAGCCGTTTGCACTTCCTCATTTCCATGTAAAACTGATAACTGAATTATTGTTGGCGAGTTGATCTGGCTTTCTTCACAATGCTCAAACATACTGCCTGTTCAGCAAATGACGAAGCATCAAAAAACTTAAAACTTCACAAATGTAGTATTTATTAAACACCAATTATACTAGATTACCTTATACTGTATGGTGCCCCTGCTATCCTGACCACATTCTGTAAATATCTTTGCAGACACAGTGTCCTGGAACAGTACCGTGCCAGCAGTAGCTTCCTCTGCGGTGTCCCGTTGCCATTGACACCTTACACCACAATTTGCATATGGCAAAATCGTGAACACAAATGTTATCTCACTGAGCATTCTGTCTTGTGCCTTGGAGGTCATCTTATCTGGATACCTGATTCTAGGGGGAGTAGCCACAGAGCTAAATCATTTCCTTTACAGCTTAGGCAATTTGTGTAAGTGTGGACTGATCAATATCATAGCTCTTTTGAGTGTGCTTTGTAACCCTTTTCAAATTTATGCAAATCAGCAGTTGTGTTCATCTTTCTGCAAGGCCTCATTCACATCTTGTGAACAGCAAACTAAATTGCTTTCATTTTTATAAATTAAAGTAGCTCTGGCCCACACTCCAGACATTTCGCTGATTGAACTCAGGGTTGCTACATCCTTACTCCAGTTAGCGTTTGTTGATGCCATTAGGTTAGGGTTTTACATTCTTCCCCCCAACCTAATGAATATTTTAGTGATGTATTTAAAATGAACAAAATGATAAAAGATGTTTTAAAATAGGTGGGTTTCTTTCAGCATTGTAACTTAGATGAAGATCTGACCAAATTTTAAGACAACCGTCTTTTTAAATGTAGGGAATTCCAAAGGATTTACTTACTTTTTTCTGCCACTTTATGTAAAAAAAAAAAAAAAGTGACTCAAAAATGGACTGTATTTTATATAGCGCTTTCCTCACAGTGTGTTACACTGGCCAAAGCGCTTTACAGGAGATTATACACCATTCACTCAATGATGTAACACTATAGTTGAACATGAAGAAATAAACAAACACGTGTCCAGATGACTATTTCGTGTCAAATGATTCTTGGTTCCATTTTGCAAAGAAATGTGTGCTTAAGTTAAAGCAACATGTTTACAGATAAAAATGATGTTTTACGTTTTTAGTGAAAGCACTTGATGACACAGATATGAAAAACAAACGCACTGTGATTACTGAGCAGGTGTGCATCACAAAAACGCGTCAGCATCACAAAAACGCGTCAGCATGTAGTGATATTCAGAGACGGTGAATTTCCCTTTGGTGGCTTAGATCTTCTACTGGGAAAGCACAGTTACACTGTTTGTGCTTTGTAGCTGTACATTTGTCCAGACACAGTGCTGTCCTAGGCTGAACACTTTCCTCAGTATTTTACAGTACACTGCATATTCATGTATATCAAATGATTCCATAACAGACGGCCAATCATCGTAACAACACATACAACATTATGTAGTTATTCATTTTACTACATCTTAGACTGTCAAATGTTAACATTCTCCATGCAAAATGAGAACAGTTTTTTTTTTTTTTTTATCATCAAAATGTCCCAAAAAACTACAATAACTAGTTTGGTAAAAGAAAAGCATTTTGATATATTCAATTTAGATGATTAATGAATTTTATGTAACAACAGGCAACAACATTTAAAGACCTAGTGATCCTACCTTGGCCATATTCAACCCAGTCTGCCAACACTACTTGAATTACTACATGGTGCAACCAGAGGAGAAACAAAGAAACACTTGTTGCCAACACATTAACTAAAAAAAAAAAAAAAAAAAAAACTTCTGTAAACACACCAAACTGCAATGAAACACATCTGTAAAAATGAGCTGGCTCTACAGTGACATCATCAAAAGGCTACACAGGAATCGATATGCTTGTGTAACTCAGACACTGTCCTGCACAGAGAGGGTTAATTTGACCATAGGTAAACGGTCAGTAGGTAAATAAAAGTGCAACTGGCTGCAGCTTTTTCTCAGTCTGCTGACGGTGGGCAAAGCAACAGTGCTAGTGTTAGTCAGTACAAACAAACAGTAAGTTAATGTTTGATGGATGGATGGCAAAGGCTAATAACTATAACATCAAACAAAGGGGCAGAACTTTACTTATGCAAGAGAAAAGACATTATAATTAGTGAGATACGAAATACCCAAAATAAACAAAGTGCAGTTGCCTTGTTTTTAGCCCATTGAGTGTGATGGTTCAGCTCATGGCTGACCTGTTGCTGATCCCTTCCTGACACTGCTAATTTAGACAGCGTAATACAGGACAATAGAAACATCGTGTATTTGTTTTATATACTAATAAAGGGCAGTATGATAAAAAAAAAATGACTAACTTCAATGCCAATCCCTTATTTTACGATGAATTATGTTCAGTATTCAGCATTTTCAGGCATTCTGTCGGAGCTGGTTCATACTGTGAGGAAATCCCCTCACACAGATGAGACACTGAATTAGCCAGGCTTACTGTCCATTGGACAAACACAACTGCTGTGATACCTCCTTCTATATGGCCTTTACATGGTGCACTCTGACTAGTGGTGTAACCCATTATTCAGTGTGTTTGAGCTTATTTTAGGGCTGTAACAGAAATATCAGCTAGCCTCTCCAGTGTTTACATCCCCAGCTGTGACATACCGATCAGCCTTTACTTTGGTCTAGAGTGGACTCTAAGGAACTCATTGAGCTAAATCCTCACAGTGCTGAATCCATCACTACAGGGACACTAGTCAGTTTTTGAAGGCCCCGGAGCGGCTGGCTTTACTAATGAAGTTCTTGAGCAGGTCGTGGTCCATGTCTGCAAAGGCCTGGGTCTGCGTGACAGCTGTTAGATGGTTGACACAAAACTTGAAGCAGAACTCCTCCAGGTCCTAAAATGAATGAGGTCTGTCGGGTCATTGCTGAAGAGTATAACTGACTAGCTTTTAGCTACTGTGACGGTTCCCACCACTGTGGAGTCTGACTGTGTGTCAGCTTACCCGCGCCTCATACTTGACAGCAGCAGAGAGCAGAGTGATGGCATTCTCCTCAGAGATGCCTCTTTTGATTGCTTCCTGGCACAACCTCTTCAGCCTCGTCTCTCGGTAGAATGTAGCTAAGTCTAGCAACCCTGCACACACACAAGGGCAACAACCAGGTGAGTGTGTTTAGGACCTGGGCATGTATTTCATTCCTAGAGCTCTCAGTGTGTAAAGGACTTGTGGTCCATGTCTCGGCTTACCAACAGCATCCTCTGGTGGCAGGTTAATAGTGTCTGTGTAGAGATACTCCAGGAAGGCTCTATACACCAGGTATGAGAACTGGTGAATTTCTATGGCATTGTCATCTGTTTCGTTCAGCAGTGCACGAAAATGCTCACACCTAAAGTGGAAAGAGAACAAAAAAACAAAACAAAACAAAAAAAAAAAAAACACAATATACATATTTAATCTAGGTCAAGTCCTACTCTTCAGGTCATTCCTGAGGCAGACAGGCACTTTGCCAACAATGATAGCATCAGTATTTTTCCATATTTGATCCTTTTGGCACACTGCATTAGGAATATTGACTATCATGTTTCCTTTTCTTCGACAAATTTCCCCTCACTGTTAATCTCTCAAAACACTGCCCCTTCTTATGTTTTCCTCAGTACAGGGCTGAGCAAACAACTGAATTTTAATACTCTTAAGTACATCTCACATCTGCCATTTGCATGGGATCTTGCCAAAGCAAGCCGTTTTGTGCTGTTACAGGTTTGTGTGAGGATGTGCACTAAGGTTGTCACCGCAGACTCTCTGGCTCCTTCCTACTGACAGTGCAAAAGACCAAGGGACTGGAATGCAGATATATTGTGCCCAAGTGTGGTTATGAAAAGATAAACAGGAAACAGTAGATCTGTCTTTGCTTCCCTGCAACACTGACGGGAAAGATGGAGTTTAAACACAGGCAACACAGAAAATACTAGGGATTTGATAAATTGATTAATAAATGGCTAAGGGTGTTTGTTGTCATGAGACCCACACAATTAACATACTGATCTGTTTGTCTTGAGTTAATGTTTCTATAACTAACAGTCACACAATTCTGCAAAGTCAACATGTGTTTGTGTTTCCCTGAAAGCCCCAGTGTGGTGTTCACTCTCCATGATCAAGAGCAACCTCTGAATGGAGAAGCAGGCTGCTCACTGTACATGTCAAAATGTCATGTGACTGGATAGAAACTGTGTTTTGGTTATTTTCTCTAAACCTCCATTTAACCGTCATCAAGTCTAAAGGTGAAACAATGTGATTTTTTTCCCCCCATTTGCAAAATTATTGTAACAACCAAGCAGTTCTAGTTCACATTTAAACTTTGGATTTTGAGGCTCCACATTTTCTGTACCTGATTTTCAGCAGGGCTTTGTGAACATGGATGCACTTCCCATCAACCAAGAACTTCAGGTCTGAAATCTCTGGGCTGTCAAACTCCTTCTTCAAAGACTGGGCAACAGTTAGGTAGTTGTCAGCATCTGGCAATAAAGAGAAGGCATCTGTTTTACAGTCCTCTAACAACTGCTGTATTTCACTGTAAGATACTGTGGAGCACACCTGTGTACAGCAAACCCAATTACATTCTTTTATTAAAATCCCAGAAATGTTGTCTCTAAACCATCCAGATAAGATGACCTCTAGTAGAAATTATAAAAAAAGGAATTCTAGGTGATCTCAATTTTAATTGGAATCACTATTTGCTCCTTGAACACTCCAATTAAAACAGACAGAGAAATTAGTGCTGATGTTTTCAGTGGCTTGTTAGTTAAGTTGATTTTTTTCAGAGGGCTGCATAACAAAGAAGTTCTGGGGCTTTTCTTCAGTTTTAGACATCTCTGAAGTCCAACACCAGGCTTACCTACGGACAGGAGGTGCCACGTGACTGCAGGCGTGGCAAAACAGGCAAACACATCGTCAGTGCTGCTAAAATGTGTGAGGTGGGGGCTGAGCACAGCTTGACCTCGACACTGACCCCACATCATAACCTGCCCGCTCTGGGTCTTGGCAGCTGACGTGTGGCTGGTGTGACATGTAGCCACCTCCACCATCCTTGTGAGAAAAGCAGAATTAAATCCTTTCAGCACTACTAATGTAGAGCCTTTTATGCAGATGGCATGTTACAGACAAATGAAAGCAGGTTTCCACAGCAGGCAATACTTCCCTAATAATACGTCTCTGGAGTCAGCAATCCATCTCTTATTACTCTGTGATATTAAACCATATATACACACACCTTTGAGGCATTTAGCATCTAAATATTTCATTTCTCAGGTCTCGTCATGCAGCCACCACTGACCTGTTGTGGTGGCAGAGTTAAAAACGGAGTACTAACCTCTCCTTATCTGTGTTTATTGGAGTCGGGAGAGCTTGGTTAGTCTTATTGCCTGTTCCCAACTGCCCGTATGAGTTGGCTCCCCAGGCATAAACAAACCCTTCATCTGTAAGTGCCAATGTATGTGCATATCCACAGGCAACCTGTATATGGATGAGAGAGCATAATTAAGCTGAATGTTAGCTGAAATAAATAATTAACAGTGAGAACTTTGCAAGATTTATTATCCTTTAGGCTTTTACCTGGACAATGGTGACACCTTGGAGAGCTGCGATCCTACATGGGGTCTGCTGATTTCCATTGTTGCCCAGTCCTAGCTGTCCATTGCAATTGTAGCCCCAACCATAGACCTACAAACGTAGAACAAACTCTGAACAAACTGTACACACTACATCAAGACATTAGTCAGGGATGGTTTTCAATGTTTTATCTGCATATATTTTAAATATTTGCAGATAGAAGTTGATGTAAAAACATAAGCATTTTCTCTACATTTTCTGTGCTGTATATTCTAAAATGTCCAACTGCAAGAAACATGTTTACTGCAAACAATGTGTATTTAGTGTGTGATCAACACTGCCTTCTTGTTGAAGAATACACAGCAACGTTTAGTTCAAATCATCTTCCTCTTTAAAAAAGGGTAAAAGCATAAAAACTTAGCCATCCTTCTAATATAAACCCATTCATTAGCATCTTGTACTAAGATGCTGTAGGCATTTACATTTGCCAATCCCCTTAAAAGCAATTATGGGCTGCTGAATGCCAAAAAGTGGACTTATTCATTTGTAATATCTGCATACTAATGTGACCAATTACCTCCCCATTGTCCAGCACAGCCATAGAGCAGAGCTGACCACAGGCTATGTTAACTGCCACTTTGCTCTGCAGGCAGCTGCTGACGCGACGTGGTGTCGGCTGGTTGGCAGTAGAGCCCGAACCAACCTGGCCTGAGTTGTTGTAACCCCATGCATATACCTAAACACAGAGACAAAAGGTTTACAGTCCAAACAGTTACACTGATGAAGCAGAAGGAAGCTACATTAAGGACATAACTGAGGATGGATTACCTCTCCATCAGTTGTGAGGGCAATAGTATGGTGGGAGCCACAGGCCACCTCTATCACTCTCTTGCTAATGAGGTTGGTGGACACCAGAGCAGGGGTCAGCCCGTGGTTAGTGGTCCCATTGCCCACTTGACTGTAGCCATTGTGGCCCCAAGCAAACACCTCTCCATCTAGACAGCATCAACCAAATGTTTATTCATGTTCACCGTGGTTAATAGCTGTTGTTGTTAAATGACTGGCATTCTAGTCATCTGCATGTGTCGTCTTGTTCGTCAGCGATGCTAGTCCTCTCTGGGACTGAATTACCTGCAGTGGCGATAACCACATGTGGTCCGGTTCCATAGCTTAGGGACACAATCTTCTTTCCACACAAGGCATCAATCCTGCGAGGCTCAATAGTGCTTTGAAGGTCCCCAATCCCTAAACAGCCACAGCAGTTAGTGCCCAGAGCAAAGACCTGCAAAAACCAAGTATCACTGTTCAGATGCTTCTCATATTAATAAAAGGCATAAATGCTACATTCTAGTCTTTACTAATATATAGTTTCTGGCAATTCTGTGTCAAGTGATTAGCTGTGTCAAGTAATTAATGGAATTATCACTATTCAAAGCCAAATTAAACCAATCTGTAAGATATTTCAGGAATATGCTTGCAGAAGTACTTTGACATTTGATTTCCCCAATTGTTTGTGAGCTATATGGAAATTAAAAATAAATAAATAAACAAAAGTAACTGTGAACACAGGCCAGGTTGAACATTTGCAGCCAAATCCACTAAAATACAGCTTTTGTGTCACAAATGACAGTTCCCAAACAAAAAGGTAAGCGTGGAAAGATGAGGCATGCTCTGCACCTTTCAACAGGATAAAAATGGAGCTTGCTTTGGTATTAGGCCTGTATAGCTAAAGATAGCCTCATTCTATCTGCTTATCCTTGTGCCTGGAAGTTTACCCTGTATCAAGAAGAGATTGAGGATCCTGCTACATTCTTCTATCAACTTCGAAAGGGAAAATACTCAGACTAATATTATGTAAGGAGATTAAGCCTGTCAAGCTTGGTAACACATCTTAATGTAAATTAGAGGAGTCACCCTTGAACATCCAAATGTTACCTCATCATTAACTGTGACATAGAGGGCTTCATTTGCAGCACTGCCAAAGACACAAGCTTGTCGGATGAGTTGCAGTTCCTCAGGAGGAAGGAGAGCAAACACTGGCCACTTGCCCACGTCCAGCATACTAATCAGCTGTAGAAGGACAACACCGTTAAACAGATGGAAATAGGAGCTATCAAGAGATGTTGATTAGAAAATATTGTGTACAAAAGCTTTAAGTTTGGAAAAAAGGCCTTCAATGAAATACACAAATGAAAATATGCATGGTGCATTATTCATAAGACCTATTGTAATGTGTGTATATTCCTTTACCTAAGCATTATACTTTGGGTATTATTTGAAAGAAAAATAGAATAATACACAACAGAAAAATGCTGAGTTAGTCAAGCAGGAATATGTTGAGGTTGTCATGTTAAAGCCACATACTGTAGATACACACTACCAGTGCACATACAGCAGCAGGGGAACTGAGTCCACTGTTGTGGACAGATTAAAACATGTATGCATACTGGCTGAGATAAACCCATTAACCTGTGTTTACTGAGAGAAGGAGTGAAGTCCAGGTAATCTTACTGATACAGTACTTTTCTGTGATGTAACATATCTAAAGGCTGACACAATATTTCCAGTACAATACCTGAACCACATGTTTAAGAAAGCACTCTTCTATTTAACGGATATGATGATGTTCTCAGGGTGGTACTGTATAACAATGGGTGGGTCTGAAATTGGCTGTCTGGGCCTCTGCATTTAATAATTTAATAGCTTGATTCGGTTATTTCCGAGAAAGACCGGCTCATAAAAATCTAATTGTCTACTTGTGTAAATCGGCCTCCCTCTAAACTCATTTGACTGGATAAAAGGCACCAGAAGGAAATAACATTAGATAGCAATTCTCGGCTGAATTCTAAGCACAAGGGGCGCATCTAGATCACAATTAACAAGCTCCAAAGTTTCAAAATGCTCTTAAAATTACCCGACCGTGAGTTACTGCCGCGAAAGTCTCTCTGTGCACAAAGGAATGTACATAAAGTTAGCATGATCCCTGACCTAACAAACGGAAACCCTGCTGGACCATTAGGGATTTAAGATGTTCAACGCTTCAAATCAACAAATGCCAAAGAGGTTACAAACAAACAACACAAAACACGCGCTTATGTTGTGTTGCAATACTTCCAGGCTGAGCTTTCTAGCTAACAACATAAAAGGTGCTAATGTAGCATCTTACGTTAGCGGCAGGCAGCTATCAGCTAAAACTGTAACCATCTAACAAAAACCAATTAACATAATTAGCTTACGGACTGTTCCTGCTGCTGGAAGCCGCAGACATATCAATGTTGACGTACCTCGCTGTTGTTTCAGTTTTGTCGTTCGCGACGTTGTTTTCTATTTGACTATGACACTGATAAGTAACTGATAAATATTTGGCAAACTGAATCATCACTTCAGTCTGGTCTGGTAGAGCATAGCATAGCTTCACATCAGTAGCACCTCGCTATAGTAAGCGTTGACCCCTACATTCATGGATGTATTATAGGAGTACGGCTACAACACGGAATGGAATAGATACACAACACCACCTTACTTCCTGTAGTTAGATGGTGTGTTCACGGAGAGTCGGAGCTGGGAACTTCTGATGTTTATTATGGGCAAAAAATATCAAACGACTTCCCTTGTAAAAATCTGTTCCTTTAGTTAAATAATAATAGACTTGATAACAGATAAATCGTCTTTTGTGAGGCAAATATCTGCATATAAAAGGTTCTAAACAAATACATTATTTTCAATTTTAAACAAAATCGCTCCAATAATCGGTGGTTATTTCATTTGAAAGCAGAACATTTGTGGAAATTGCTAATATAATCATTTATACAAAATATACAGTTACAATAAATAAAATGGTTCTAATAAGTATTTCCATTTGTACAGTCAGTGATGGACTTGCATTGGTATAAGGGCACATCCCAGCTGTCATTATTTAGTCATATTAAAATATTTGTATTTTTTAATCAGTTTTGTAGAAGCCTGATTGCCAGCCGGGATTGGCTCCGGCCCCCCCCCCGTGACCCCGTTCAGGGACTAAGCGGTAGAAAATGAATGAATGAATGAATGTATTCTTGGTATAAAACAGGTCTTGTAAGCTCTATAATATTTTCCTTTCTGCAATTACATGTGCTGCCTTTCACCATGTACTTACAATTAGTATTATCAGGAAAAACAATACAAATTGTGGAAGAGGAATTATTCACACTCCAAATCGCATTAACTATTGAGGGAGAAACATCACAGTACTCCTTTTAAATGTCCAGCAGGTGGAGCTATAGAAGGTCTGATGTTAGCGTTTGACAAACTGTACGGACACTCTTCTGATGTTATAATATTTTATTTGAAAATAAAGTCATATGTGTTGGTAAGTATAATTTGTGCTTTTACAAAAAAAAACTACTAAGTAATAATCAAATACATACAGGTTGTGGTTTAGTAATTATTCTGCTACACTGTAAGTCTAAGAGTTTGGCACTGCAACATATTGTGAAATGTAGAGGTGTTCAAAGAACAAAGAAATGCTATAGTGGATTTTCTTAAAATTAGGCACCATGATAGTGGATTGTGTGGTCGATGCACTGCCAAACTCTTGAGATTTTCTTTATAGATAGGAGGTAGAACCATAGAAAAAAGTCCAGCATGTGCCACAGGACATTCTACCTTACATAGATAGATAGTAGTGGAGGATTTTATATCCATCCGTCCATTTTTCTCCACTTATCCGGGACCGGGTCGCGGGGGCAGCAGTCTAAGCAAAGATGCCCAGACTTCCCTCTCCCTAGACAC
>NW_018128030.1:1392909-1412345 GCF_001952655.1 Monopterus albus | reverse complement strand
GGTGGTGGTCCCTCTTTTTAAGAAGGGGGACCGGAGGGTGTGTTCCAACTATAGGGGGATCACACTCCTCAGCCTCCCCGGGAAAGTCTATGCCAGGGTACTGGAGAGGAGAATTCGACCGATAGTCGAACCTCGGATTCAGGAGGAACAATGCGGTTTTCGTCCTGGCCGTGGAACACTGCCAGCTTTGCAGCTGGCCAGAGCAGTAGTCAAAGCATGAAGAAAAATCAATGTGTGATTGTCTGTTGATTATGTGGTGTGTAGCTAAAACCTTCTAACACGACCTCTAGTGACATGTCATGACATTAAACATAAGAAAATATTATGGCTATGGCTACAGTTATACACGTCATAATAATAATATTAAACATCCTGTCTTCTAACAGTCATCAACTTTCTATCTATTTATCTTTGACCATAAGCAACCTGCAGCAACTCATGAGAATGACTAAACATTTAACAGCCTGAGCTAGACATCCTGTCTACACTAAACATTTCCAATACATCAAGTATCTAACCAATATCTATCTGACTAAAAATACCCAACAGTCTTAAATAGCTACGTGAATCAAAGCGGTTTTTCTTGGCCGCCCCAAATAAGTACATATAATTCTCTGACTGATTTGGTTGACGAACCGATCACAGACACGTCAACCCTAAGGCCTTCCGTAAATCGTGTAAATGTAGGAGGGCATATGAAGTTCACTATAAATGTACCGGGTACTGATCACGTCAACGATACTAACCATAACAGCACTAAAGAGTTTTTTTTTCGCAGCAAACTTGTAATTTGGGACTCATCATTTACTGCAATACGCATGCGCACAGAGCCCTGTAAGCGATGGCGAAATTCCTACCTTTTATGCGAGGAACAGGGTTGGATGAAAAGTTATCTCGATAAAAACTGCCATTTAGGGTAACGTCATTGATACTTAGCATCGTCGCTGTAACTTGCTAGTTACTTCGATCGGTTTTGGGTGTAGTTAATATCAGCGATCGCCGTTCATATTACGAGAAAAGCACATCTTCATCTTGCTAACTACTAGCTAGGTAGCATTAGGTAGCTAACGCTAGCATGCCACATTTTGCCTTGTCTTGTGTTTATCTAGGTAGCTAGCAGGTTATCCGTCTCAGGTGTTGCAGAAAGTACCTGCTCATCGGAGCTTGCTGACGTTGAACATTTCAGGAAGAGTTTCAGAGGAATAATCTCTGTGCATCGTGTCAGTCAAGACTGCTGCTGCTGTGGCAACCGACTGAGTGAGTAATGGTAGCTGCGCTTTTGGTAACTTAATTACTAGCACAGTCTCCGAGTGTATTATCTTAAATGTGGTTATGTTAAAGGAACCCGAAACAAACTTAAGATTATCGTTTGTTAATCCGATGAGTGTAATGGTGTATTGCAGTCAGACAACGAACAGCTATGTCAACGCTAATACGCACCTGTAGCCAGAGTAAACAATAGTCTTGGCTGCAAGGAAGCTAACTTAACTTTACTACTACCTAGCTACTTAACGTAGCTGTGGTAAATACAGAACATTAGCTAAGTTAACATTAACCATGAAAATTGACTTTAATGTTAACAGTGTTACTTGTTACTATAACTGAGTTCATGTTTATAGCTAACGGACTTTGTAACATTAATGTGTACGGCAGCGATAGGGTTAGCTAAGTGGACAACGGTAGGGCTATGCAGATACACGCAGTACAGTAAATGGCTAGTCAGCTGTTACATCACGTATTGCTGGCTGACATGGGGAAAACATTTTTTCCAGATGTCCCAGCAAAAAAACGTATTGCTTAAACATGTGAGTTGTTGTAATTATAAAATTTCCAATTTGTTATACACAGGAAATCTTATTTTTTACTTATTATTGTTAAGACTTTGTCTCTGGCTTTGTCCACCTCTTTACAATGAAGAATAAGCTGAAGTACTGGGCACACAGAACAGCCTGTTATTCCACCTATTCAAGGTGTTTTCCCCTTCACCAAAACCGCAACTGAAAAACAGCTGTTATGCTCTTATGGACTGCTCTTTTAGCCACAGTCAAATATGATGTACAATCAGGGAAACAACAGCTGTTACCCTAATTTCAAAATAGTCATGTTTATTGCACTGCAACAGGAAAGGCTGTGCTGTAATGATACCCCAATGGGAGTTTTAACAACAGAGCCAGGTGTTTTTCACTATTTTTAATAGGAAGCTGTGGTGATTATTTATTAATGGGTATTTATTTATTGCCACATCTTTTTCTGGACAAGGCATAAGAGTAATGAGGAGTAGATTGAAACTGCACAAAGTGCTCATATTTTATATAATATGTACAGCATATGACACCCTCTGACCCTTGAATAACTGAAGTATACAAAAAGTGCGAATTTGCCCTAATCATGATGCATTGTGTTTTGAAAAATGAATAATGAACTCAAATCTTTCTCATGTGTGAGAACAATTTCATTTTAGTATATGAAAGGTGGTTAGTTAGTCCCAAATATAACAAAGAAAATTGCCTTTGATCAGATATCTCTCCTTTGTTAATTCTCCTTTCGCTGACACCTAGGCAGCTGCCAGGTATGTGATTTGGACACCTAATGACCATTGCAGGAGCCTGCTATTATCTAAAGAATTCGACTCTAGTAATACTAGGCTCATCTCATGTCAGTCCTTTACTGTAGCAGTACTTTTTTCAAATCCGGTTCATTGACCAGCCCACTGTACACTGACTTTGTTGAAGCTTAAGGAGAGGAGGGGCTAAAGCTCAGATAAGCCCGATCACTGTGAAGTTTAGGAACGCATGCGCTAGATTGTAATTGGGTTCAAGGAGACATGTTTCATTTTTCTCATGGTTTTTTTTTTTTTTTGACAGATTTTTATTAGCCATGTAATATTTTTTCATTATTTCCCTATAAGTTATTAGTTCTCTTTATGGCTCTTTGCCTTTTTAGTCCTTTCATGGCAGCATCTTAAAAGCACCTGTATCTTCTGTGGATACTCTTATAGGGGTTGACTCAACATGAGCTTATCTATAATCCCTTTTAGTTTGATTTGTGTTTGTTGATGGTAGGCTCCTGTATATTTGTGTTTGTTATGCGAGGGATGTGAGAGCACATCAAACAGCAAAGTATATGTTCTTCAGAGAGGTTGTTATGCTGCCTGTCTTTTTTTTTTTATTGCAGGAGTTGACATTTTCCATATAGAGTTGCTAATTTCCTTCTCTCTTGTCATGTGCCCTCTCCCTAAAATTCATTGTATTAATACTAGACAGACCTACTGTTATGCTCACTAATTTGCCATTAGCTGACAGACCTCATGCACAGTACAATTTGCCACCTGATGCCTAGTGTGTATTTTACTCTTACTTTGTGACTTGAAGGAAGTTACTTTTTAAATCGGTTGATAGGATAATTGGGTGCAGTGTTTTTTCACATCCCAACATTATACAAATGCATGTGATCATTTTGCTCATAAAGCAAGTAATGGAGGAGAGAAGCTGCATCCTGTGGACATTGTGGGTCACTGTACTCCTCAGCACAGGTCTGCTGACTGGCTGGGAGAATCAAGATAATGATGACAAAACCTTTGAGGTCCTTGAACATTGCCATTGAACACTCTGTCTTTGCTGCAGGAGTACCTCTTCAGTGGTGTGAATGAGGGAGACATGGCAGACCACACCCCACCCCTGGAGTCTGGCCAGCTTCTCAATCCTGAACTCCCAATCCTAGCCTCACCACCTCCCCCAGCCATGGTTAACGGGGATGGACCCCAGCAGGTACACTCACACCCCTACACCCTCATGTTTCTCTGCTGTTAGTCACACTTGCTGCAACAAGGCTGTTATGCCCAAATGGACTTTTGGTAATCTGTCCAGTAATAACAGTTCAGGGGATTCGTTGGAAGTGATGCCTCTGGTTTATTTTGGCTGCTGTTGGCCTTCAGGGTGTAGTTCTCAAGTTGTTATGGGTGTAACTCCATGTAGCTAAACCTACAATGTGGAAAAGTAAGGCATATTACCATGTGTTGGCTTTTTGTGCAAAAATTGTATGAAATATTTACCCTGTTGTATTCCATCAAAATCTTCACTTCATATATTATATGAGTCTAGACAGACATGCATGCACACTGCAGCCTGACTGGAGGGCGGAGGCATACAACTGTGACATGGTAATACTATATATTTTTTAAAATTTGCATTGTTTCCACTCTTAAGAACAGCTGGGTGGAAACCCTGATACGGTGCTGTTCATTTGACCTGTCCCTTTTGCACCGGCTCTTGCACAGCAGGAGCATGTCAGCTGCTGCCCTCCTCCTACATCTCTCTCTTCAGCTCTCTCTTCCTGATCCTCTTTTGCTGCTTCAGCAACACTGGTTGAAACCAAGAAATATTCAGAACAATATTGGACCACTAATCATATTGATCAGACTCGTCAGCTTTTCCACGTGTGTTTTTCAATAAGTCTCTGGACGAGGCAGGCATTCAGCATCAGTTTTTGAACTAGCATTAACTGTATCCAGAGCAGTTCCTATACATCCATGCTATATACAACATGCTGATCTCAGCAACAGCTGTTTTCTGACGTTAACTTAGCTAGCCTTACTAGCTTGCTAATAACATTAAAAGAGTTGGATCTCTGTATTTAAAACAGAGAGAAGGAGCTGTTCACAGACGGTCTGTTGTCTTGGTTATCATGTCTTTCTGTGTGTGTGAGAGAAACACTGTGGGGCACAAGAGGGACTGAACGAATACATGCGCTACACACAGCACTACACTGAAATAATTTTAATTTAATTTAATTTTAAATCAATTTGTGGTGATCAGTGTTGATATTGTGGTGGCTCGCCACAAACAAGTCAATTTATGGGAAGCACTGCAGGTAGTTTGCAGAGCCTGAGGCCAGGGTTGTGTGTGAAATTGTGTCTGAAGCCCTGCATCTTGAGTTGTGTTTCAGATTGTAACCATTCTGAAACCGAGATGGAAACCATGAAACCGACATCCGCTGTTTCATGTTACGATTCTAGAAGATAGCCACAACACCCCTACCCCCAATCTTATTTAGGGGCATAATTGGTGAACTGTTTTTTTTGGTACATTTACACAGCCATCTTATTTCATGCAGATACGGCTTTTACTCAGATATGTACTGAAACAGTCCAAACAGATGCTGCAACATCTCATGGATCATATTGAAAAGACAACAGGTGCTTGCTATTTGTGAACCACATCTCCCTCCATTTTTTTGTATGGGTACAGGATATTGCGTGATAGCCCCATCAT
Organism: Monopterus albus; assembly: GCF_001952655.1. Classification (NCBI taxonomy): domain Eukaryota; kingdom Metazoa; phylum Chordata; class Actinopteri; order Synbranchiformes; family Synbranchidae; genus Monopterus; species Monopterus albus. Next base: position 1,407,075 of record NW_018128030.1, on the reverse strand, counting down.
CTCTTGCCAGAATCAGAGTGAGACTGAGTGGTCTTGATGAGCCTGGGTGATTTCCCAGTCATTTTGATGGTCATCAGTTCAATTTGCCTAAGCTTCCGTGACTTCCTTGGGGAATAGCATGGAACCCAAAGTGATATCTTCCGTCACTTCCTTAGTCAACATGCACTTTGTCCAGATAAGACTTGCTAATATTAGCTGCTGCCCTTTAAACACGCCTTTCCTCCCATCCTATCATTTTCCACAGTGGGAAAAACCCTTACCTGAATTGGGCTTTGTTCATGGAGAGATCAGCTTTAGCTGGTTGTGTTAGGCTTTGGGGCTTTTGTTCTCATTCAGTTACCTCACCACCTCCCATAAAGGTTACCTGATTATCTGAACAGGTCCTATGTTTACAGTTTTCTGTGAGAGCTAGAGGAATAAAATGTGACTGTTCCTTCCTGGCTTACATCGTTACCTCCCTGCTGCTCAGACCAATTTGAGGCACTGCATGTTGATGAGCACTGAAATGTGTTCCTATGAGGAGGAATAACAAGTGTCAGATAACACAGAGCAGTTACTGTGTTTTTCAAACCACAGCTTGATGTTTGTTTTTGCACTTGGGGTGTTTGTATATTCAGATGTATCGGTACTGGATACAAAAACAGCTCGCTTCTGTTAGACTTGGTTTTTATATAATGTTTTAACTTTATATTACAAATTAATGCAGTCTAAATGACAGTCGCTAAAAACATATTAATGGCAAAATAGCAACAAAAAATTGTGAAGAATATTTGTTTTCAGTTATCAAGTTTTTAAAAAAGACCTTATGGCCACCGCCACACCAGCAGTAGTGAACAGTTAATGCTGCTAGAACTAGATGCTTTTCATTGCTGAAGTTTGTAGTTTCAGGGTCAGTATCATCCATCTGTAGTCATAATTTTCAACAGCCTGCTAATGAGTGCATGTCCTTGCAAATAAAATGGCTTATTACTTCTGTTATTACCTTTGACCGTGAAGAGTTGAGATTAGGGTTGTAGTGGTATACTGGTTTCACAGTATAGCATGGTATGAAACTTGACGGTTATTCATGCACATTTACTTATTACCAGTATGGGGAAAAAACCAACACGTGTGCACCTTTCTTCCCCAACTGCCTGTCAGCTCTGCAATGGGAGCCACATGCAGCAGATGGCAGAGAGAAGCGAGGCTGATAACACCAACCTCAATCCACTAAAAAGAAATTAAAATCAGTGTTGGATTAATTTGGATATCTCAAAAATGAGCACCGTCAAGAACACCATCCCTCTGTGCAGATATCGATCATAAAACGTGCTAAATAATTTTCCACATTGTCTGTTTGTTCACTAATCTCTGACTTGCAACAGAGCTCACTGATCCTGATCTGACTCCAGAAACACACGCACAAACTTTCCTGGTTCACAAAAGTGAGTGTGTGTGTCTGTGCAAGTGAAGGTACAGACAGGATAAGTTTGGCCGTGCTGTCGCGCACCTACAGCAAATTTGCAACTATTTTGACACTCCTTTAGAGCACTGTGATGGCATATGTCACAACTTGTGCTAACATGCAAAGTAACATGCTTTTATAATATAGCATGTTATAGGTGTATACCTTTTTTTTTTTTTTTTTTTTTTTAATTCTGATTATATTGGCACAGCAGCGCGCTGGTTAGTGCTGTCACGTCACATCAAGGAGGCTCCGGGTTGGACCCCGGTCCGACCTGGGGCCTCTTTGTGCAGAGTCTGCATGTTCTCCCTGTGCCTGTGTGGGTTCTCTCCGGTTACTCCGGCTTCCTCCCACAGTCCAAAGACATGCAGCTTAGGTTTGTTGGCGACTCTAAATTGCCCGTAGGACGGAGTGAGAGTGTGGTTGTTTGTTTACGTGTCAGCCCTGTAATAGACTGGTCACCTGATCAGGGTGGACCCTGCCTCTTGCCCAGTGTCAGCTGTGATTGGCTCCAGCCCCTTGTGACCCTATTTAGATTTAGATGGACGGATAATTCTGATTATTCTCTAGGGTAAGTCAGTCAACTAGCACAGTCACCTGCAATTAACAAAGGGCCATTTTGTTTTCATTCCTTTGAGGGTAATTGTAGCTGATAATAATAACTGTGTAATACCATGAAGATGTGATATTTTCTGAGACAGTTATCATACTTTGCTTAGACTGCTGCCCCCGCGACCCGGTTCCGGATAAGCAGATGGATGGATGGATGGATGGCGTTATCATACTGTGAAAAAAATCCTACTATTGCAACCCTAGTTGAGAGTGAGTGTGCAGTTGCATGTTTAGCTTGCCGGACGAAGAGAGGTGGTTCACACACAGCCACGCATAGTAGAGGCTTGGGAACACAGACGTTGTATTGTATGGATTTTTGCTGTCTGTATCGATTGATCTTTGGTTCTTAATTGATTCAGTGTGACTTATTTAATGGTGTCAGTCTCCAACTCCTTCAGAGCGATGGCTGACCCCCTCTGTTTCTGACCTTTAGTTGGAGAAGCTGCAAGAACACCTCATTCTTTGTACTTGGTTTCTTCATCCCAGTCATAGCTTGGTATTAACGCTTGGTTGGGCCAATTATTCTCAGTCAGAGAGGAAGCTGTTGTCTGGGGGTCATTACCTGAGATGATTCCTTTTTAGAGATGACTGTGGCTACAGTACGTTTCACTGCTTCCATCCATTTAAGCCCCCCTCCCACCAGGTTTTTCCTGCTCTTGCTGTTTAGATTGTAGCTAAATTGGTAACAGATGAATCAGTCTGTTTCTGTCAATGTTTAAGCCTCACTAATGGTTTATATACTTAGCCATTGTCTGTGCTGATGGCTATGTATAGTTTTCCCATTTGGTTCATTGCTCTTTTTCATTAGACCTGTCATTTAATGTTTTCATGTGCTTTGTGCTTGTGTTTTTATGCTGCTCTGTTGAGATGTTTTTAGGTCCGACTGTAAGTTAATAAAAACACCTTTGAGAAAATTCTGATAAGCCATTAATAGAAATAATCCACTGGCAGTTATTTTCCTAAATACTCCCAGAGTATCAGTCCTTGCTTTGCCCTTTCTCTTAGAAACCCTTCCTCAAGAACATCCGTGCTTTTGGGAAATATATAATTACAAGATCTTTGAAGACTTTGTAGCATGTTTGGGGGATAGCTTAGAAAAAGTAGTGAATGGAGGAGTTAGTATTTTTTTTCAATAGCTTTAAAATGCATTTCTGTTCTAACATGTTATTAAAATATTGTGTGTTTTTTAAATCTTCAATGACGAGCTAAAATCAAAAACCTATTACTTGCTCTGGTCGTGTGGGATAATGCTGTGCATTAAATAGTAACTACACAAATTGAACAGGGAGCACACAGCCGTGAGCATGTGGGTCTGCTGATGGCTTTGTGCCACAAGTATGCTAATGTTACTGTGGGATAGTGAGACCTCACAACTGACTCAGCCGACGTTGGTGCTGCCCTTGTACGCTGCAGCGAGACACAGGAGACAGGGTCTTGGACATGTGCCCCTCACAAGTTGCCTGAGGTCCTGAGATGTTGTGACAAACATGCAGCCCACTCTTCTTGTCTCCCGGTCAGCCTGTGAATCATCGCTGAAGACGGGGGTGATCCCACTATTTGTCAACTGTTGTGAGGAGGTGGACAGTGCGTGACTCAGCAATGTTTAGGAGACTTTGTTTTACACCAGGCAGAAAAACTTGCCGTTATTACTGCACCCATTTATAGGGATACAAGTACAGAATGTTTTATCATATAAATCAGTCGATCAATCCGAACGGCACTGAGTAACCATTCATTTGGCTTTTTGAAGCTAAAAAAAACGAGTCCTGCAGTTAATCAACTTGGGTACTAAAAGCTCTTTTACAACATATCAGGTTTATGTTCAGTATTGTTGGTCATGGCCCTTTACACATGAAGTAAAATAAATAAAATGGCCTCAACATTAAACACAAAAGTAGTCATGTTTTTTTTTTAGCTTAAAATCGCGTTTTGTGTAATAGTAGAAAAAATTGAGTTTTTAAATAATACTGGATTATTGTATTATGTTATAAAATTTCATTAAGATTGTGTTCACATTATCTTTGTAACTTGATACCTTTAATTGCTTTTGGCACTAAAATGATTAAGTTGTGTTCTTCATTTCAATAATTTGAAATGAAACTTTCCTCATCAGTATTATACGGCTAAGACTCTGCTTAGGGATGCACCGATGTCGATACTAGTATCGGGTCCCATACCACCCTCTAGTACTCTACTTGTAAAAGTTGTCCCACTGATACCACTTAACGGCAGCATTACATTAACCTCGCGCTGGCTGAACCGGTCGTTAAGCGGCAGAGAAATAAGTTCAGCGGTTTGGAAATATTTTAAGATAAGTCATGACAACAAAAGTAAAGCAGCTGCAAGCTCAGCTTCCCTGTGTGTGTGTGTGTGTGTGAGCGCCCCTCCCTCCCCATCTCACACAGACACGCAGGCACAAGGTCACATTTTACACAGACATCAACACTCTATGTACAACAAAAGCAACAGTAATGGAGAGGGTAATTAACTGAGACACCTGCTGAAAAAACAGGACACAACAACAAATGTGCAGAAACGTGACATTTTCACTCTTTCTTCAGATTTGGAGGCTGACGGCAGCAGAGCAGGTGTGTCCAGCAGAGAGGACAGGTGTAGCTAGTTTAACACAGGCATGCAGCTTTAAATTAAACATTTAATTTTATGTGATAATATGCCTTCCTAAACTGAGACATTTTGGTCAGGGGGTTATGAACTTTTTACATCCTAACACAGGAGCTTACTCCTAAAAAGGTTAAAACCCACTGTATTTCAGTATGCTGTGTTGCCGCCTACAGAAGTTCAGTCACTTACATGTTATTGAGTAGGAACGGTAAAGTTTTCAAGTAATTTGCATGGCCTCCTGTTACATAGGATATTCTATTTAATCACTGACAGAAATTAAAAACTGTCTCTAAGGTCATTGCACTTTTATGGTAACTGTAATTTTTGTAGTAGAAACATGGCATCATTAAGTACTCAGTATCGATGAATACTCAAATGTAAGCACTTGTACTCGTACTTGCTCTAATATCGGTGTATCCCTATTCTGGCTGGATGGAGGGAGACAAACCTGGGAGAAAACATTGATCTGTGATGCATTTTAATTCAGGCAGAGAACATAAGGCTTCATCATTAAAAAGAGCCAAAATGTGAAACTGCCTGGACCTTTCCTGACCACTTTTCCTGTCCAAAAAGTGTGACCGAGTTAAAAGGACGGAGGCAAAGAAGCTGACCTGGAACCCAAGTACAAAGTGCTTTTGCTATGATGAAAGATTGATGAAAGATAGTCTGGGCTATGTGCTAGGGGAGCCAGATGGAAGGTGCTCCTGAGGAGGAAAAAAACCACACGACAGCTTGCCTGGAGTTTGCAGAAATTCATGTGAAATTTTCAGAGGGCATGAGTCAAAAGATATTGTTCAGTTTTAACAAATAATGAATAGTTCAGCTGTAGTGGAGATCTCTGTATCAGGACTACCAGAGCCTGTCAAATACAGTATCTTATACCAGCTCCACTGAGAAGTGCTGTGGTAGCAGTAGCAGACTGAGGGGCATTTCTGTAGGAGATGTTAAAGAGAGCAAAGACCAGAGCCAAATGCAGGCAAAGTCTTCAGTAAAATCCTATTTCAAGTGACGCCCTTCGTTTGGGTGCTGATTTGACATTTAGCAGGAGAATGATTCTAGCCATGCACCAAGATCAATACTGGAATGGCTTCAGTTCTTAACTGACTCTGCACTAAATCTTAAAATAATTTAAAGTTATTTAGATGAAGTCTGACCAAATTAAGAAGAAGTGGGAAAAGTCCAGGTTTGCAGAGGTAATGGAGATGTAAGTGCTTGGATACAGTAGGTAACCTGAGCAAATATCTGCTCTTTGCTTGGGGGTTGATAGGATTCTGGGATTCGCCAAGAGCCTGGTTTCTTCCGTTGGGTGGAGTTTTTCCTCCCCACTGTCGCCAAGTGCCTGCTCATGGGGGATTTGTTGGGTTTTTCTATATGTAATACTGTAAGGTCTTGACCTTAAAATGTAAAGTGCCTTGAGATAATTTGTGCTATGACTTGGCACTATACTAATAAAATTGAGAATTGAATTGAGAGGGATTCTTTGTATTAAGGTCAGACTGGAGGGCCTTTTTCATATGTGCATGGTATGATAGCTTAAGGCTAGAGAATAGTGTGTTTTTATTTTTATCTTGTTTCCTAATGCACATTCCTTTGTTTGTTTGCACATTACTTTGTTACTTCTGTTCTCTCAGCCTTATATTGTTTACTTGCCCTTTGCTGTTGCCTTACATAAGGATATGTACATACACATTGAGAGCCGCTGTACCAGAGTCAAATTCCTCGTGTGTCCAACACACCTGGCCAATAAAGCTGATTAAAGTTTTCATCATGGAAATATTAAGGTAGAACATCTGTGAAAGATGCATTAGCGGGGTGAAGACATACTGTAGCTAGCTAGCTAGCTAGCTAGCAAACTGTAGGCTATACTAGGTATAGTAACTCATGAGCAAACAGGAGAACTGGTGCTAATGCGCTAGGGCTAGTATTTATGGAGCTGCTTCTCCTTTGTATTGGTGTTTGAATGAGAGTGGGCGGTGCTCAGCTCCTTCACTCACTCACTCTCTCACACACACACACACACATACGGAGCAGACAGCCTACTGTCATCGCAGTGGAGACAAGGAGCCCAGGAGAAGTGAAAGTGAAACTGGCAGCCTAAGTTTTGTTAATGCTCGTTACTGTACATGCAATAAAACCTTCAAGTAAAAGGCCAGTAGGAGAAATTTGATGAAATACCTGCTAAACAAGCATAGATTTGCAGAGACGTGAACATTTAAGCTTTGCTCACAATCTGCGAGCTTGCTAGGCTAACAGCTTACTTAACTCTGGTGATTTGTCCAGTGCAGCAGCTGCACAGTCTGTTGTGTGGTTTCTATTCAAAAACATAAATGCAGCCTTAAATGTACTCTGTACTCGTATCGAGTGCTACAAAAAAAACAAATGTAAGCATAGAGCTTTGTGCACTTTAGCTTTTATAACCTTACAGTGTTGGGGGAGGCGTTATGTTAAGGATGGCTCCAGTACGTCATCGAGCAATGCTTTCTTCGCCACCCATCCTGAACTCAAAATCGATGAATAACTGTTAACCCCGACTTTACACATTGTTTAATGTGAATAATAAGTTTCCATAGCAATGCTCATCCATTCTTTTCCCACATTTAATTGTGCATTATCAACTGTTACATAGACATTCATGTCAGTGGTTGAAAAAGTGAAACTGGCAGATGGCATTCTATCACTTCTTTTGTTCTTAGAATAATTAATATATATTCCTGAAATGGTAACAACATATAATGTTGCCACTAATAATGACTTAATGCAAAACACAGAGTCATCAGGAATTAGTAATTTTTGGTGATTATTCATAAGTTTGTAGAAAAAAAGAGATTGAGTGTAAACACAAAAGCTAATTAACCGTAAACTGTTGAAAAATATGTTGTCTCAGGTTCCAGGTATTACATGACTTTCATATATGGCTAATTGTGTGTTTTGATAACATTTTGTGCTTACCCTGATAATTGTATAGTACAACACATGATCTATTTGCTAATGAGATGGACATGCTACACAACAACTCTTAGATTTTTTTTTTTCCTGCCTATTTCTATACTACCATCCCATCAGGCAATGTTTCCAGAGGATTCTGGAGGATGGAGGATCATCAGATTGCCTTGAATTATCACTGCACACTTAAGCATGTGCCATCAGCTGCAGGGAGACTGCGTTAGTTCCTGGCCAGTTTTGACATGGGCAGGATTTTCCTTGTGTCATTTGGCTCGTGTTTCCTGATTCCCCCAACTGCTTTGTCACATCAAATCACAGTAAACGGAACAAATAGTGAGAAACCTGAACTCTGAGTCACCGCCGACTGAAAAACGTCAGAGCACATCTATGAACGCACAGAGCAGGCTCATTCTCCTGGGTAATAAAACATAGCAGTTACCACCTGTGTGACAGTGTGTGCTAATTGATCCCAGCTTTCTTTGCATAGGGCTCATGCATGGGCGCAGTGGTAGAAGCAAGATGTACTGTTTAGCTTTCAAAATTACTGCTCTATAAATTTATGATATGTGATTTTCGTGGTTCCTTTATGGTTTTATAAGCTCATCACTGTTGTGAATGTGACAGGAAACCATTGCACAGTGCTTAGTCATCTGTGTGAAAAGTAACCTTTGCAGTATCCTAGCACTGTTCCAGCATCCACTTCCAGATGAAGTCATCATACAGTTGATGCAGTCGTCACATTCGTGATACAGCCTGTCAACAAAAGCGCTCAGTTTCGGCAGAGCTTCAATGTATTTTGTAGTAGCATTGTACATTCAACATTTCTCATTACAGATGAGTTTCAGTGCGAAGTAAGGGCTTGTTTTGTGTATGGATAAGGGTAACTATCACTGACAGTTGCCTCAAGCAAAAATAGTTAGGATTAGAAATGCACCATTGCAGTTTTCTCGGCCAATTCTGATTTTCTTTTGAGTCTGACCTGCTGATTCTGATTTTCTTCGTTCTAAAAACTATAGTTTTGATTTGATTTGATTTATTCTTTCAAGCATGTAAAGACAGTTGATATGTCAACGCACATAATTTTACACATATCCAACAAATTAGTTGACAGCATACACAGACATGTTTGTAACTTTTCTTTAATGAAAATTTTAATTGCAATAAAAATTGTATTGAAGTGCAATATTTGTACTTCTGCAAATATAAATAGGTGCAACAGGTAATAAAAACAGAAGAACATCTGTTACATCAGTCCTACTGAGCACATAGTTATTTTTGAAGTGTGTGTAGTTTGTATTTGTGTTTTACCATGGGTTGGATAGACTGTACATATACATGCATTTCATGTGTAGCCAGTAATTCCTTCATTGTGCGCTATTTATTGGCGATTTGGAAGTAGTGCTTCAAAGTGCTTCTTTAGGTTCCTCTGTGCACTTTTTGTATACCAAGCGTTTTCAGGGCGCAAATGAACACGCGCCTGGTAGTGACATGAGTGTGAGCCTTGGTCGAGGTGCACACGAGATGCTACTTTCTGTACACGTTATGTTTTTAGTCTGTGCCACTGCATGTGTGATGTGGACTTTCATGCCTCTAAATCTGACCAGCACAGAAACGGATATCTCAGCGATTGGCCTGAAAATCTCCACCAATGGATCGCTGCATTTCTAGTTAGAACGTTATTATGAATATTATCAGTCTAAACATGCATTAATGAAAATGCCACAATTCTTTTGTTCTGTTCAGCACTATATTATGTAGTTGTACCTTCTAATTCTGGGCTTATACAAAATGAATGACATCAGCCTCTGTTGCAGTTATACATGTGGGGAAATCGCAGTAAGGAAAAACGGCACTTGCAGTGCTTTGCTTGTTTTGGTTCTGTAAAGTAACATATTTTGGTCTCATTTTATTGGTCACTATTTAGTCAGAGGCTGCTGAAAGATGGCTTAGTTCGATAAACTGAATCTCAGGAGTTGATTGTGGTTTATAGCCACTACAAACTTTGTTAGCATTTGTCCATAATTGTATTATAGACACATTTAGGTTTCGTCTAAATACCAAAATAGCCCATCTAAAAACTGCAGGTTAGGTTGATTATTTCAACATGTATTTTTGGATGTTTAATTAACCTGAAGGGGGCACTATCCAGATTTTTTTTTATTCCAAAACGCCTTGTTGTCAAAACAAAATCCATAATTCAATAATTCTGAAAATAACATATAAAAAGCGTCCCCCCCTGTTGTGCAGCATTATGCGTGTCTATTATCTCGCCACATGTTGATCAAGTGATTGGCGCTGTCGCTTTAAGGAATGATCCGTTTAAAATGAATGAGGACAGATGTTACAGAAGCAGTGAATACTTGCAAGCTCTGTTTATTGTGTCGCTATACAAAAAGTGTCTCTGTTTTAACTGCCATTGTGCTGCTTTGAGATCTTAAAAAGACAGTAGAGAACTCGAGGCTGCGATTGTCACCAGCCCTGGGACTCTGCACTCCCACCGCCTTTCACATCGATTGGAGCATTAAGAGAGGGTGTATGGCATGTTGCTCTGTGAATGGCAGACAGAGCCAGAGAGTATAAGGGGTAGGGAGGGAGGGAGAGGGACTGTAGCGTAGTCATATATGTCAGCCTCAGAAGCTGCGTGGGTCGCTCAGCTCCTCACGCCATTGTTGTTGTTATAAAAAAGGCAGAACAAAGGACTCCCCACGCTTTGGAACCCTTATACCTTTGCTGGCTCAACTGTGCTATGATCACACCCTGAAGGAATACTCTTGATATGAATCATATTAAGAAGCACAGAAGGCGTTAACTCAGCTGGCATACAGTCAGTAACAGAGGCAAGAAGGAAATCCTTCTCATTTTGGATCCTGTTTTCTTAGGTTCATCCGCCTCGTTTTCCAGAGAGTGGCCACAGCTGATAAGGTTTCAGTCCTCTCTCGGTGTGGCACGGACATCGCTGTGACTTATTTGTTGAAGGGGTTGCTGTGGATACTGACGGTAGGGAGGCTGCACTGGAACCAGAGGCAAGAGTGAACAGTCCGCCTGCTGCAGATAATGCTGCTATGGAGCAGATGAGACTGAACCAGGCTAAGCAGACATAAGATTCATGGCCCACTTTGTGTGAAGGCTACATCCAGCTCTAGAGACTCAGCCCCATCTGCCTACATAGCTCGCGCTGCACTCCGCGACTCTCGCCAGTTTCTTCCTGGAATTTGTGCAGGAGTTGATGGAAGTGGAGTGTCTAAACGATCAGCCCAGCCAGATGTGTTATCATCATAGGTCATGTGATTTCTCATGAGGGTAGGGTGAAGTGGTGGAGGGTCTGGTAGACCCTGGAGCATCTTCTCTCTGTGACTGCGTGAATAGCGACGCCTGAATGAGAAAAAGCAATGCGGGCAACAGTAAGTAGCAGTCAGATCTTTTGTAAGCAAAATGTTCTTCGTTATGATTTAATTAACGTGCAGTGAATGTCACAGTACAGATTTCAAATGTAACGTCAAAAATTAAACATGAAAAGAGAGAAATCACCTTGGGAGGCGTGTTTGCCTCACACAAAAGGGGGCCAACCACATCCATGCACATGCACCAGACTGTGCAGTGCCTAGACTTTGATTCAATTAGACCATCCTTCCCCCACCCTCACCCCTCCCCTTCACCATTTACACTTGCTGCTGACGCTGCTTGTGTGGGTGTGCATGAACATATGAGGTTCTGTGTGTGGCAGTCAAAGGGCTCGTTCCTCTCCCTGCTGAGCACATGAATGGGAGCAGTGTCAGAGATGGAGGTGCTCATGATTTCTGTGCTTGAAGAGAACTGTAGCCAAAGTCTTTTGCCAGGGGAGTATAGATTCTGTGACAACTTCCACAAGAGTGAGGTAACTAGCGCCCACATGCAGTTCCGGGCAACAAAAACCTAATTGCGTGTATTCTTTGGGAGTTTACAACAATAAGATAAGAGAATGATGAATTGGAGAAGATTCGGAGGATGAAGTTTCAGTTTCACCTGTTGATTAAGTGAATAGGGAGAAAACTACTTGTCATGGGTTCTGTTAATGTCAGAATTGTTGAAATGGCTTGAAAAGTTTGTGCAACATAAATGCATTTTTCATGAGTCTTTTTCATTTGATCAAGTGCTTTGTAATGACAGAAGCAGCATGACTCAGGATAGAAGAGCAGTGTGTATGTGATATTTCCAACAGTAATGATAAACTCAAAGGTACAAGGTGGAGGTAATGATAGTTTAGAATTGTTAGGTTTATGGCTAAAGCTTAAAAATGCACATAAAGCCTGCTAAGAGGAATACTTGTTTTCTGCACATTAATCCAAGTGATGAGGGAAAGGGTTCAGTTACAAATCATTTGATGAATTTTAATTTGAAATGTTGTATTTTTAGACATGGTGCCTTTTTGTTTTTTATGAAATGTATTTGTTTTGCTATGATAGATCAAATGTAGGCTTTTTGTTTTGGTCATGGCACACGTGCAGTAGGGAAAATGGACTTTGTCAAACAATCACATGTAAATGATAAAGGTAAATTTTCACAAATCAAGGCCACATTAAAAATTCAGCCATTTCCTCCTCATTTACAAAATGTGCAGTTAAATATATTGTGTTGTGGAAGACACAAACCTCAGTTTAATGATTTTAAGCCTGAACCATAATAAGATGTAGGCCAGGGTTGCATACCAAACTCTTGTTCTAGTTATTAGTTCACTGAAGTCAACTACCAAGGCTATAATACAGTTTGAACAGTTAAAGTCAACTGGACATATTTAATGCAAAATCAAAGGTGCATTTATTAAACTACACTGCTTCCTGGTAGTGTTATCATGACAGTGGAATTACTACTTAGATATGATACCTCAAAATATCTGTATTTAATACCACAGGGAAAAACGGACAACCGGATGAGGGCGTAAAATTGAGCATTTTATTTAAAAGCTAAGTATAACAAAGCTATCACATGACAGTGAGGTACAACTTTTCTTCTTCTAGTAGCAGAGAACAGCACAGTTGATGGTTTTTGTCATTGTTGTTCCACATTGAGAACTTTATTTACTAATTAATTTAAGTATTTTCCTGTCAACTGAATCTCTCCTGTCTGAGATTCCTCGGGGTTGATGGCTCTGAAGGGGATTAGCTTAGTTTTGAGAATCCTACTTTACGTTATACTGCATTATTTTGTTTAATGTGTCAAGCCGTCCCTGGTAGGCTAGTGGTTAAGGCGCAGCGCTCTTACCGCTGCGGCCCGGGTTCAAGTCAGGGTTGCGTCAAGAAGGGCATCCGGCGTAAAACACGTACCAAATGTCAACATGTGAGTCCTCGGTGTGACGATTTGCTCTGGCGACGCCTCAACGGGAAAAGCCGAAAGTGACTTTCTTCATTTTGTTTAATGTGTCACTGATGCTGAAGTGATAGCTGTCAGCAAGTCGGTCCTGATGTGTTTTGCTGAATTTATTGTGTTAGCTCCTATTCTTTATTGTGTTAGCAATGCTCTAAAGCAGAGCTGGGCATTTTACGGCCTGCGGGCCACATCCGGCCCTTGTGAGGTCCATCAAATCAGAACATGAATGAAAAAAGTTCACGGGTGAACTTAAGATCCCTGACCTACCAGGTGAGAGACAGGTGATGTTGGCCAGCTAACCCTCAAAATGTCAACTCACACCAGAAAAAGAAAAGTTGATGCCGAATACCGCGTTTTCAACAAGACATGGACTGGAAAGTATTTGTTTACAGAAGTCAAAGGTAAAGCTGTGCGCTTAGTTTGTGGTACACAGGTTGCTGTGTTCAAGGATTACAATTTGAATCGCCACTATGTGACCAAACATGAGGAGAAATACAAGAACTTGTCGGATGAAGAGCGCGCAAGAGAGTCGGATGCTTTGCTAGTGAAACTGCATAACCAACAAAGACTTTTTACAAAACTTTCCACACCCAGAGATGCAGCTTTCAAGACAAGTTATGCCATATCCCACAAAATCGCCAGAAAAAATAAGCCGTTTTCTATTGGAGAGTTTATTAAAGAGTGTTTGTTGGACTCTGCAGTACTAATATGCCCGGAGAAAAAGGGGCGCATACGAGAACGTCCCCTCTCCTGACGCACTGTAACGAGGAGGGTTGAGGACATCGCAGGAAATCTTTGGATCTACCTACATATGTGAACAGACATTCTCAGTGATGAAACTCAGCAAATCCAGATTTCAATGCACTTGTTCAAGCCCAAGCCAGACTGGATTTCTCTCACTGAACAAGTAAAATGAACTGAAAATGCATATCTTTAATATACTGCAAAACACCTTTTCAGTGTTGAATAAAAATTACATTTACAAGCTGAGAAAATTCGCAAATCTGGACTTTCAATCAAAACATTTTTGACAGTCTGGACATTTTTGTCCAGAAGGATCTTCTTTATTGAAAACATCTGTTTTAATATTGGATTCGAACAGTAAAAGGGTTTGTAATACATACCAGCTGACAAATGGATTTCGTGTACAAGTAAAGGTAAGACCATAAACTTTTATTATTTCTAGTTAGAAATAAGCTCAA